>NC_054496.1:34320914-34656468 GCF_017639515.1 Carcharodon carcharias
CATCGCACCCTATCATATAGGACCCTATCATGTCGCATCATATCACATCGCACCATATCACATCCCATCGAATCACATCGCACTGTGTCACATCGCACCGTCTCACATCGAACCGTCTCAGAACACATCTTAAGGCATCGCACCGTATCACATCACACCATATTACATTGCATCGTATCAGATTGCATCATAACACATCGCACGGTATCACATCGCACCATATCACATCGCACCGTATCATATCGAACCGTATCACATCGCACCGTATCACATCGCACCGTATCACATCACACAGTATGACATCGCACAGTATGACATTGCATCGTATCACGTCGCACCGTATTACATCGCACCGTAACAAATTGCAGCGTAACACATCACACCATATCACATCGCACCGTAACACGTCGTACCGTATCACATCGCACCGTATCACATCGCATCATATCACATTATACCGTCACATGTCGCACCGTATCACATCGCACCATATCATGTCGCACCGTATCACATCGCACCGTATCATGTCGCACCGTATCACATCGGACCATAACACGTCGCACCATAACACGTCGCACCGTATCACATCGGACCATAACACGTCGCACCATAACACGTCGCACCGTATCACATCACACCATGTCACATCGCACCGTATCACATCGCACCATAACACGTCGCACCATAACACATCGCACCGTATCACATCACACCATATCACGTCGCACCGTAGCACGTCGCAATGTATTACATCGCACCGTTTCACGTCACACCGTATCACGTCTCAATGTATCACATCGCACCGTTTCACGTCGCACCATAACACATCGCACCGTATCATGTCGCAACTTATCACATCGCACAGTATCACATTGCACCATATCAGATCGCATCATAACACATCATACCGTATCACATCACACCATATCACATCTCATTGTATCACATTGCATCGTAACACATTGCATCGTATCACATCGCACTGCCTCACATCACACCGTATCACATCGCATCGTAACACATCGCACCGTATCACATTGCACCGTATCATATCGGACCGTATCATATTGCTTTGTATCACATTACACCGTATCATATTGCACTGTAAAATATCGCAAAGTATCACATCTCATCATATCACATCGCATCGTATCACATCGCACCATATCACATCGCACCATATCACTTCGCATCGTATCACATCGCACCATATCACATCGCACTATATCACATCGCACCGTATCACATCACACCATAACACATCGCACCGTATCACATCGCACCATGTCACAACGCACCGTATCACATTGCACCGTATCTCATTGCACCATATCACATCACACCCTATCATATCGGACCCTATCATGTCGCATCATATCACATCGCACCATATCACATCCCATCGTATCACATCGCACCGTATCACATCGAACCGTCTCAGAACACATCTTAACGCATCGCACCGTATCACATCGCAACATATTACATCGCATCGTATCACATTGCATCGTAACACATCGGACCATATCACATTGCACCGAATCACATCGCACCGTTACACATCGCACCGTATCACATCGCACCGTATCACATCGCACCATATCACATTGCACCGTATCATATCGAACCGTAGGACATCGCACCGTATCACATCGCACCATATCACATCGCACCATATCACATCCCACCTTATCATATCGCAAAGTATCACATCGCACCGTATCATATCGAACCGTATCACAACGCACCGTATCACATCGCACCGTATCATATCGAAGCGTATCACATCGCACCATATCACATCGCACCGTATCATATCGAACCGTATCACATCGCACCGTATCACATCACACAGTATGACATCGCACGGTATCACATCGCATTGTATCACGTCGCACTGTATCACATCGCACCGTATCACGTCGCACCGTATCACATCGCACCGTAACACGTCGAACCGTAACACATCGCACAGTATCACATCACACCGTATCACGTCGCACCGTATCACGTCGCAATGTATCACATCGCTCCGTTTCGCGTCGCACCATAAGACATTGCACCGTATCACGTCACACCGTATCACATCGCACAGTATCACATCGCACCGTATCAGATCGCATCATAACGCATCATACCGTATCACATCGCACCGTATCACATCGCACTGCGTCACATCACACCATATCAAATCGCACCGTATCACATCACACAGTATCACGTCGCATTGTATCATATCGCACCGTATCACATTGCATCGTATCAAATCGCACCATATCACATTGCATCGGAACACATCGCACCGTATCACATCACACCGTATCACAATGGACCGTATCACATCGCATCCTAACACATCGCATCGTAACACATCGCACCGTATCACATCGCACCATATCACATTGCACCATATCACATCGCACCATATCACATTGCAAACTATGACATCGCACAGTATCACATCGCACCATATCACATCGCACCATATCACATCGCACCATATCACATCACACCATATCACATTGTACAGTATGACATCGCACAGTATCACATCGCACCATATCACATCGCACCATATCACATTGCACAGTATGACATCGCACAGTATCACATCGCAACGTATCACATCGCAACATATGACATCACTTCGTATGATGTCGCATCATATCACATCGCACCGTATCACATCGCACCGTATCACATCACACCATATCACATCGCACCGTATCACGTCGCACTGTATCACGTCGCATCGTATCATGTCGCACCGTATCACGTCGCACTGTATCACATCGCACCGTATCACATCACAGCGTAACACATCACACCATATCACATCGCACCGTATCATGTCGCACTGTATCACGTCGCATCGTATCATGTCGCACCATATCACGTCGCACCGTATCACATCGCACCGTATCACGTCGCACTGTATCACATCGCACCGTATCACATCGCACCGTATCACGTCGCACTGTATCACATCGCACCGTATCACATCGCACCGTATCACATCGCATCGTAACACATCGCACCGTATCATGTCGCACAGTATCACGTCGCACCGTATCACATCGCACCATATCACATCGCAGCGTAACACATCACACCATATCACATCGCACCGTATCATGTCGCACTGTATCACGTCGCATCGTATCATGTCGCACCATATCACGTCGCACCGTATCACATCGCACCGTATCACGTCGCACTGTATCACATCGCACCATGTCACATCGCACCGTATCACATCGCAGCGTATCACATCGCACCGTATCAGATCGCATCTTAACACTTCGCACCGTATCACATCGCACCATATTACATTGCCTCGTATCACACTGCATGGCAACAGATCGCATCGTATCACATCGCACCATATCACATCACGCCGTATCACATCGCACCGTATCACATCGCACCGTATCACATCGCAACGTACCACATCGCACCGTATCAAATCGCACCGTATCACATCGCAACGTGTCACATCACACCGTAACACATCGCAACGTATCAAATCGCAGCGTATCACATCGCAACGTATCACATCGCACCGTATCACATCGCACCGTATCTCATCACACCGTATCACATCGCACCTTATCACATTGCACCGTATCACATCGCACCGTATCACATCGCAACATATCACATCGCACCGTATCATATCGAACCGTATCACATCGCACCGTATCACATCACACAGTATGACATCGCACGGTATCACATGGCATTGTATCACGTCGCATCGTATCACGTCGCACCGTAACACATCGCAGCGTAACACATCACACCATATCACATCGCACTGTATCACATCGCACCGTATCACGTCGCACCGTATCACATCGCACCGTAACACGTCGAACCGTAACACATCGCACAGTATCACATCACACCGTATCACGTCGCACCGTATCACGTCACAATATATCACATCGCTCCGTTTCACGTCGCACCATAAGACATTGCACCGTATCACGTCACACCGTATCACATCGCACAGTATCACATCGCACCGTATCAGATCGCATCATAACGCATCATACCGTATCACATCGCACCGTATCACATCGCACTGCATCACATCACACCATATCAAATCGCACCGTATCACATCACACAGTATCACGTCGCATTGTATCATATCGCACCGTATCACATTGCATCGTATCAAATCGCACCATATCACATTGCATCGGAACACATCGCACCGTATCACATCACACCGTATCATAATGGACCGTATCACATCGCATCCTAACACATCGCATCGTAACACATCGCACCGTATCACATCGCACCATATCACATCGCACCATATCACATCGCACCATATCACATCGCACACTATGACATCGCACAGTATCACATCGCACCATATCACATCGCACCATATCACATCGCACCATATCACATCGCACCATATCACATTGTACAGTATGACATCGCACAGTATCACATCGCACCATATCACATCGCACCATATCACATTGCACAGTATGACATCGCACAGTATCACATCGCAACGTATCACATCGCAACATATGACATCACTTCGTATGATGTCGCATCATATCACATCGCACCATATCACATCGCACCGTATCACATCACACCATATCACATCGCACCGTATCACGTCGCACTGTATCACGTCGCATCGTATCATGTCGCACCGTATCACGTCGCACCGTATCACATCGCACCGTATCACATCGCAGCGTAACACATCACACCATATCACATCGCACCGTATCATGTCGCACTGTATCACGTCGCATCGTATCATGTCGCACCATATCACGTCGCACCGTATCACATCGCACCGTATCACGTCGCACTGTATCACATCGCACCGTATCACATCGCACCGTATCACATCGCATCGTAACACATCGCACCGTATCATGTCGCACAGTATCACGTCGCACCGTATCACATCACACCATATCATGTCGCACCGTATCACGTCAAACCGTATCACATCGCACCATGTCACATCGCACCGTATCACATCGCAGCGTATCACATCGCACCGTATCAGATCGCATCTTAACACTTCGCACCGTATCACATCGCACCATATTACATTGCCTCGTATCACACTGCATGGCAACAGATCGCATCGTATCACATCGCACCATATCACATCGCGCCGTATCACATCGCACCGTATCACATCGCACCGTATCACATCGCAACGTACCACATCGCACCGTATCAAATCGCACCGTATCACATCGCAACGTGTCACATCGCACCGTAACACATCGCAACGTATCAAATCGCAGCGTATCACATCGCAACGTATCACATCGCACCGTATCACATCGCACCGTATCTCATCACACCGTATCACATCGCACCTTATCACATTGCACCGTATCACATCGCACCGTATCACATCGCAACATATCACATCGCACCGTATCATATCGAACCGTATCACATTGCACCGTATCACATCACACAGTATGACATCGCACGGTATCACATGGCATTGTATCATGTCGCATCGTATCACGTCGCAACGTAACACATCGCAGCGTATCACATCACACCCTATCACATCGCACCGTATCACATCGCACCGTATCACGTCGCACCGTATCACATCGCACCGTAACACGTCGCACCGTAACACATCGCACAGTATCACATCACACCGTATCACGTCGCACCGTATCACGTCACAATGTATCACATCGCTCCGTTTCACGTCGCACCATAAGACATTGCACCGTATCACGTCACACCGTATCACATCGCACAGTATCACATTGCACCGTATCAGATCGCATCATAACGCATCATACCGTATCACATCGCACCGTATCACATCGCACTGTGTCACATCACACCATATCAAATTGCACCGTATCACATCACACAGTATCACGTCGCATTGTATCATATCGCACCGTATCACATTGCATCGTATCAAATCGCACCGTATCACATTGCATCGGAACACATCGCACCGTATCACATCGCACCGTATCATAATGGACCGTATCACATCGCATCGTAACACATCGCATCGTAACACATCGCACCGTATCACATCGCACCATATCACATCACACCATATCACATCGCACCATATCACATTGCACACTATGACATAGCACAGTATCACATCGCACCATATCACATCGCACCATATCACATCGCACCATATCACATCGCACCATATCACATTGTACAGTATGACATCGCACAGTATCACATCGCACCATATCACATCGCACCATATCACATTGTACAGTATGACATCGCACAGTATCACATCGCACCATATCACATCGCACCATATCATATTGCACAGTATGACATCGCACAGTATCACATCGCAACGTATCACATCGCAACATATGACATCACTTCGTATGATGTCGCATCATATCACATCGCACCGTATCACATCGCACCGTATCACATCACACCATATCACATCGCACCGTATCACGTCGCACTGTATCACGTCGCATCGTATCATGTCGCACCGTATCACGTCGCACCGTATCACATCGCACCGTATCACATCGCAGCGTAACACATCACACCATATCACATCGCACCGTATCATGTCGCACTGTATCACGTCGCATCGTATCATGTCGCACCATATCACGTCGCACCGTATCACATCGCACCGTATCACGTCGCACTGTATCACATCGCACCGTATCACGTCGCACCGTATCACATCGCACCGTATCACATCGCAGCGTAACACATCACACCATATCACATCGCACCGTATCATGTCGCACTGTATCACGTCGCATCGTATCATGTCGCACCATATCACGTCGCACCGTATCACATCGCACCGTATCACGTCGCACTGTATCACATCGCACCGTATCACATCGCACCGTATCACATCGCATTGTAACACATCGCACCGTATCATGTCGCACAGTATCACGTCGCACCGTATCACATCACACCATATCATGTCGCACCGTATCACGTCAAACCGTATCACATCGCACCATGTCACATCGCACCGTATCACATCGCAGCGTATCACATCGCATCGTATCAGATCGCATCTTAACACTTCGCACCGTATCACATCGCACCATATTACATTGCCTCGTATCACACTGCATGGCAACAGATCGCATCGTATCACATCGCACCATATCACATCACGCCGTATCACATCGCACCGTATCACATCGCACCGTATCACATCGCAACGTACCACATCGCACCGTATCAAATCGCACCGTATCACATCGCAACGTGTCACATCGCACCGTAACACATCGCAACGTATCAAATCGCAGCGTATCACATCGCAACGTATCACATCGCACCGTATCACATCGCACCGTATCTCATCACACCGTATCACATCGCACCTTATCACATTGCACCGTATCACATCGCACCGTATCACATCGCAACATATCACATCGCACCGTATCATATCGAACCGTATCACATCGCACCGTATCACATCACACAGTATGACATCGCACGGTATCACATGGCATTGTATCACGTCGCATCGTATCACGTCGCACCGTAACACATCGCAGCGTAACACATCACACCATATCACATCGCACCGTATCACATCGCACCGTATCACGTCGCACCGTATCACATCGCACCGTAACACGTCGAACCGTAACACATCGCACAGTATCACATCACACCGTATCACGTCGCACCGTATCACGTCACAATGTATCACATCGCTCCGTTTCACGTCGCACCATAAGACATTGCACCGTATCACGTCACACCGTATCACATCGCACAGTATCACATCGCACCGTATCAGATCGCATCATAACGCATCATACCGTATCACATCGCACCGTATCACATCGCACTGCGTCACATCACACCATATCAAATCGCACCGTATCACATCACACAGTATCACGTCGCATTGTATCATATCGCACCGTATCACATTGCATCGTATCAAATCGCACCGTATCACATTGCATCGGAACACATCGCACCGTATCACATCGCACCGTATCATAATGGAACGTATCACATCGCATCCTAACACATCGCATCGTAACACATCGCACCGTATCACATCGCACCATATCACATCGCACCATATCGCATCGCACCATATCACATTGCACACGATGACATCGCACAGTATCACATCGCACCATATCACATCGCACCATATCCCATCGCACCATATCACATCGCACCATATCACATTGTACAGTATGACATCGCACAGTATCACATCGCACCATATCACATCGCACCATATCACATTGCACAGTATGACATCACACAGTATCACATCGCAACGTATCACATCGCAACATATGACATCACTTCGTATGATGTCGCATCATATCACATCGCACCGTATCACATCGCACTGTATCACATCACACCATATCACATCGCACCGTATCATGTCGCACTGTATCACGTCGCATCGTATCATGTCGCACCGTATCACGTCGCACCGTATCACATCGCACCGTATCACATTGCAGCGTAACACATCACACCATATCACATCGCACCGTATCATGTCGCACAGTATCACGTCGCACCGTATCACATCACACCATATCATGTCGCACCGTATCACGTCAAACCGTATCACATCGCAGCATGTCACATCGCACCATATCACATCGCAGCGTATCACATCGCACCGTATCAGATCGCATCTTAACACTTCGCACCGTATCACATCGCACCATATTACATTGCCTCGTATCACACTGCATGGCAACAGATCGCATCGTATCACATCTCACCATATCACATTACACCATATCACATCGCATCGTATCACGTCGCACCGTAACACATCGCAGCGTAACACATCACACCATATCACATCGCACTGTATCACATCGCACCGTATCACGTCGCAACGTATCACATCGCACCGTAACACGTCGAACCGTAACACATCGCACAGTATCACATCACACCGTATCACGTCGCACCGTATCACGTCACAATATATCACATCGCTCCGTTTCACGTCGCACCATAAGACATTGCACCGTATCACGTCACACCGTATCACATCGCACAGTATCACATCGCACCGTATCAGATCGCATCATAACGCATCATACCGTATCACATCGCACCGTATCACATCGCACTGCATCACATCACACCATATCAAATCGCACCGTATCACATCACACAGTATCACGTCGCATTGTATCATATCGCACCGTATCACATTGCATCGTATCAAATCGCACCATATCACATTGCATCGGAACACATCGCACCGTATCACATCACACCGTATCATAATGGACCGTATCACATCGCATCCTAACACATCGCATCGTAACACATCGCACCGTATCACATCGCACCATATCACATCGCACCATATCACATCGCACCATATCACATCGCACACTATGACATCGCACAGTATCACATCGCACCATATCACATCGCACCATATCACATCGCACCATATCACATCGCACCATATCACATTGTACAGTATGACATCGCACAGTATCACATCGCACCATATCACATCGCACCATATCACATTGCACAGTATGACATCGCACAGTATCACATCGCAACGTATCACATCGCAACATATGACATCACTTCGTATGATGTCGCATCATATCACATCGCACCGTATCACATCGCAGCGTAACACATCACACCATATCACATCGCACCGTATCATGTCGCACTGTATCACGTCGCATCGTATCATGTCGCACCATATCACGTCGCACCGTATCACATCGCACCGTATCACGTCGCACTGTATCACATCGCACCGTATCACATCGCACCGTATCACATCGCATCGTAACACATCGCACCGTATCATGTCGCACAGTATCACGTCGCACCGTATCACATCACACCATATCATGTCGCACCGTATCACGTCAAACCGTATCACATCGCACCATGTCACATCGCACCGTATCACATCGCAGCGTATCACATCGCACCGTATCAGATCGCATCTTAACACTTCGCACCGTATCACATCGCACCATATTACATTGCCTCGTATCACACTGCATGGCATCAGATCGCATCGTATCACATCGCACCATATCACATCGCGCCGTATCACATCGCACCGTATCACATCGCACCGTATCACATCGCAACGTACCACATCGCACCGTATCAAATCGCACCGTATCACATCGCAACGTGTCACATCGCACCGTAACACATCGCAACGTATCAAATCGCAGCGTATCACATCGCAACGTATCACATCGCACCGTATCACATCGCACCGTATCTCATCACACCGTATCACATCGCACCTTATCACATTGCACCGTATCACATCGCACCGTATCACATCGCAACATATCACATCGCACCGTATCATATCGAACCGTATCACATTGCACCGTATCACATCACACAGTATGACATCGCACGGTATCACATGGCATTGTATCATGTCGCATCGTATCACGTCGCACCGTAACACATCGCAGCGTAACACATCACACCATATCACATCGCACCGTATCACATCGCACCGTATCACGTCGCACCGTATCACATCGCACCGTAACACGTCGCACCGTAACACATCGCACAGTATCACATCACACCGTATCACGTCGCACCGTATCACGTCACAATGTATCACATCGCTCCGTTTCACGTCGCACCATAAGACATTGCACCGTATCACGTCACACCGTATCACATCGCACAGTATCACATTGCACCGTATCAGATCGCATCATAACGCATCATACCGTATCACATCGCACCGTATCACATCGCACTGTGTCACATCACACCATATCAAATTGCACCGTATCACATCACACAGTATCACGTCGCATTGTATCATATCGCACCGTATCACATTGCATCGTATCAAATCGCACCGTATCACATTGCATCGGAACACATCGCACCGTATCACATCGCACCGTATCATAATGGACCGTATCACATCGCATCGTAACACATCGCATCGTAACACATCGCACCGTATCACATCGCACCATATCACATCACACCATATCACATCGCACCATATCACATTGCACACTATGACATAGCACAGTATCACATCGCACCATATCACATCGCACCATATCACATCGCACCATATCACATCGCACCATATCACATTGTACAGTATGACATCGCACAGTATCACATCGCACCATATCACATCGCACCATATCACATTGTACAGTATGACATCGCACAGTATCACATCGCACCATATCACATCGCACCATATCATATTGCACAGTATGACATCGCACAGTATCACATCGCAACGTATCACATCGCAACATATGACATCACTTCGTATGATGTCGCATCATATCACATCGCACCGTATCACATCGCACCGTATCACATCACACCATATCACATCGCACCGTATCACGTCGCACTGTATCACGTCGCATCGTATCATGTCGCACCGTATCACGTCGCACCGTATCACATCGCACCGTATCACATCGCAGCGTAACACATCACACCATATCACATCGCACCGTATCATGTCGCACTGTATCACGTCGCATCGTATCATGTCGCACCATATCACGTCGCACCGTATCACATCGCACCGTATCACGTCGCACTGTATCACATCGCACCGTATCACGTCGCACCGTATCACATCGCACCGTATCACATCGCAGCGTAACACATCACACCATATCACATCGCACCGTATCATGTCGCACTGTATCACGTCGCATCGTATCATGTCGCACCATATCACGTCGCACCGTATCACATCGCACCGTATCACGTCGCACTGTATCACATCGCACCGTATCACATCGCACCGTATCACATCGCATTGTAACACATCGCACCGTATCATGTCGCACAGTATCACGTCGCACCGTATCACATCACACCATATCATGTCGCACCGTATCACGTCAAACCGTATCACATCGCACCATGTCACATCGCACCGTATCACATCGCAGCGTATCACATCGCATCGTATCAGATCGCATCTTAACACTTCGCACCGTATCACATCGCACCATATTACATTGCCTCGTATCACACTGCATGGCAACAGATCGCATCGTATCACATCGCACCATATCACATCACGCCGTATCACATCGCACCGTATCACATCGCACCGTATCACATCGCAACGTACCACATCGCACCGTATCAAATCGCACCGTATCACATCGCAACGTGTCACATCGCACCGTAACACATCGCAACGTATCAAATCGCAGCGTATCACATCGCAACGTATCACATCGCACCGTATCACATCGCACCGTATCTCATCACACCGTATCACATCGCACCTTATCACATTGCACCGTATCACATCGCACCGTATCACATCGCAACATATCACATCGCACCGTATCATATCGAACCGTATCACATCGCACCGTATCACATCACACAGTATGACATCGCACGGTATCACATGGCATTGTATCACGTCGCATCGTATCACGTCGCACCGTAACACATCGCAGCGTAACACATCACACCATATCACATCGCACCGTATCACATCGCACCGTATCACGTCGCACCGTATCACATCGCACCGTAACACGTCGAACCGTAACACATCGCACAGTATCACATCACACCGTATCACGTCGCACCGTATCACGTCACAATGTATCACATCGCTCCGTTTCACGTCGCACCATAAGACATTGCACCGTATCACGTCACACCGTATCACATCGCACAGTATCACATCGCACCGTATCAGATCGCATCATAACGCATCATACCGTATCACATCGCACCGTATCACATCGCACTGCGTCACATCACACCATATCAAATCGCACCGTATCACATCACACAGTATCACGTCGCATTGTATCATATCGCACCGTATCACATTGCATCGTATCAAATCGCACCGTATCACATTGCATCGGAACACATCGCACCGTATCACATCGCACCGTATCATAATGGAACGTATCACATCGCATCGTAACACATCGCATCGTAACACATCGCACCGTATCACATCGCACCATATCACATCGCACCATATCGCATCGCACCATATCACATTGCACACGATGACATCGCACAGTATCACATCGCACCATATCACATCGCACCATATCCCATCGCACCATATCACATCGCACCATATCACATTGTACAGTATGACATCGCACAGTATCACATCGCACCATATCACATCGCACCATATCACATTGCACAGTATGACATCACACAGTATCACATCGCAACGTATCACATCGCAACATATGACATCACTTCGTATGATGTCGCATCATATCACATCGCACCGTATCACATCGCACTGTATCACATCACACCATATCACATCGCACCGTATCATGTCGCACTGTATCACGTCGCATCGTATCATGTCGCACCGTATCACGTCGCACCGTATCACATCGCACCGTATCACATTGCAGCGTAACACATCACACCATATCACATCGCACCGTATCATGTCGCACAGTATCACGTCGCACCGTATCACATCACACCATATCATGTCGCACCGTATCACGTCAAACCGTATCACATCGCAGCATGTCACATCGCACCATATCACATCGCAGCGTATCACATCGCACCGTATCAGATCGCATCTTAACACTTCGCACCGTATCACATCGCACCATATTACATTGCCTCGTATCACACTGCATGGCAACAGATCGCATCGTATCACATCTCACCATATCACATTACACCATATCACATCGCACCGTATCACGTCGCACTGTATCACGTCGCATCGTATCATGTCGCACCGTATCACGTCGCACCGTATCACATCGCACCGTATCACGTCGCACTGTATCACATCGCACCGTATCACATCGCACCGTATCACATCGCATCGTAACACATCGCACCGTATCATGTCGCACAGTATCACGTCGCACCGTATCACATCACACCATATCATGTCGCACCGTATCACGTCAAACCGTATCACATCGCACCATGTCACATCGCACCGTATCACATCGCAGCGTATCACATCGCACCGTATCAGATCGCATCTTAACACTTCGCACCGTATCACATCGCACCATATTACATTGCCTCGTATCACACTGCATGGCAACAGATCGCATCGTATCACATCGCACCATATCACATCACGCCGTATCACATCGCACCGTATCACATCGCACCGTATCACATCGCAACGTACCACATCGCACCGTATCAAATCGCACCGTATCACATCGCACCGTATCACATCGCAACGTACCACATCGCACCGTATCAAATCGCACCGTATCACATCGCAACGTGTCACATCGCACCGTAACACATCGCAACGTATCAAATCGCAGCGTATCACATCGCAACGTATCACATCGCACCGTATCACATCGCACCGTATCTCATCACACCGTATCACATCGCACCTTATCACATTGCACCGTATCACATCGCACCGTATCACATCGCAACATATCACATCGCACCGTATCATATCGAACCGTATCACATCGCACCGTATCACATCACACAGTATGACATCGCACGGTATCACATGGCATTGTATCACGTCGCATCGTATCACGTCGCACCGTAACACATCGCAGCGTAACACATCACACCATATCACATCGCACCGTATCACATCGCACCGTATCACGTCGCACCGTATCACATCGCACCGTAACACGTCGCACCGTAACACGTCGAACCGTAACACATCGCACAGTATCACATCACACCGTATCAGATCGCATCATAATGCATCATACCGTATCACATCGCACCGTATCACATCGCACTGCGTCACATCACACCATATCAAATCGCACCGTATCACATCACACAGTATCACGTCGCATTGTATCACATCGCAACGTATCACATCGCACCGTATCACATCGCACCGTATCTCATCACACCGTATCACATCGCACCTTATCACATTGCACCGTATCACATCGCACCGTATCACATCGCACCGTATCATAATGGACCGTATCACATCTCATCGTAACACATCGCATCGTAACACATCGCACCGTATCACATCGCACCGTATCACATCGCACCATATCACATCGCACCATATCACATCGCACCATATCACATTGCACACTATGACATCGCACAGTATCACATCGCACCATATCACATCGCACCATATCACATCGCACCATATCACATCGCACCATATCACATTGTACAGTATGACATCGCACAGTATCACATCGCACCATATCACATCGCACCATATCACATTGCACAGTATGACATCGCACAGTTTCACATCGCAACGTATCACATCGCAACATATGACATCACTTCGTATGATGTCGCATCATATCACATCGCACCGTATCACATCGCACCGTATCACATCATACCATATCACATCGCACCGTATCACGTCGCACTGTATCACGTCGCATCGTATCATGTCGCACCGTATCACGTCGCACCGTATCACATCGCACCGTATCACATCGCAGCGTAACACATCACACCATATCACATCGCACCGTATCATGTCGCACTGTATCACGTCGCATCGTATCATGTCGCACCATATCACGTCGCACCGTATCACATCGCACCGTATCACGTCGCACTGTATCACATCGCACCATATCATGTCGCATCGTATCACATTGCACCGTATCATGTCGCACAGTATCACGTCACACCGTATCACATCGCACCATATCACATCGCATCGTATCACATCGCACCGTATCATGTCGCACAGTATCACATCGCACCTTATCACATCACACCGTATCACATCGCATCGTAACACATCGCACCGTATCATGTCGCACAGTATCACGTCGCACCGTATCACATCACACCATATCATGTCGCACCGTATCACGTCAAACCGTATCACATCGCACCATGTCACATCGCACGGTATCACATCGCAGCGTATCACATCGCACCGTATCAGATCGTATCTTAACACTTCGCACCGTATCACATCGCACCATATTACATTGCCTCGTATCACACTGCATGGCAACAGATCGCATCGTATCACATCGCACCATATCACATCGCGCCGTATCACATCGCACCGTATCACATCGCACCGTATCACATCGCAACGTACCACATCGCACCGTATCAAATCGCACTGTATCACATCGCAACGTGTCACATCGCACCGTAACACATCGCAACGTATCAAATCGCAGCGTATCACATCGCAACGTATCACATCGCACCGTATCACATCGCACCGTATCTCATCACACCGTATCACATCGCACCTTATCACATTGCACCGTATCACATCGCACCGTATCACATCGCAACATATCACATCGCACCGTATCATATCAAACCGTATCACATCGCACCGTATCACATCACACAGTATGACATCGCACGGTATCACATGGCATTGTATCACATCGCATCGTATCACGTCGCACCGTAACACATCGCAGCGTAACACATCACACCATATCACATCGCACCGTATCACATCGCACCGTATCACGTCGCACCGTATCACATCGCACCGTAACAAGTCGCACCGTAACACATCGCACAGTATCACATCACACCATATCACGTCGCACCGTATCACGTCACAATGTATCACATCGCTCCGTTTCGCGTCGCACCATAAGACATTGCACCGTATCACGTCACACCGTATCACAGCGCACAGTATCACATCGCACCGTATCAGATCGCATCATAACGCATCATACCGTATCACATCGCACCGTATCACATCGCACTGCGTCACATCACACCATATCAAATCGCACCGTATCACATCACACAGTATCACGTCGCATTGTATCATATCTCACCGTATCACATTGCATCGTATCAAATCGCACCGTATCACATTGCATCGGAACACATCGCACCGTATCACATCGCACCGTATCATAATGGACCGTATCACATCGCATCGTAACACATCGCATCGTAACACATCGCACCGTATCACATCGCACCATATCACATCGCACCATATCACATCGCACCATATCACATTGCACACTATGACATCGCACAGTATCACATCGCACCATATCACATCGCACCATATCACATCGCACCATATCACATCGCACCATATCACATTGTACAGTATGACATCGCACAGTATCACATCGCACCATATCACATCGCACCATATCACATTGCACAGTATGACATCGCACAGTATCACATCGCAACGTATCACATCGCAACATATGACATCACTTCGTATGATGTCGCATCATATCACATCGCACCGTATCACATCGCACCGTATCACATCACACCATATCACATCGCACCGTATCACGTCGCACTGTATCACGTCGCATCGTATCATGTCGCACCGAATCCCGTCGCACCGTATCACATCGCACCGTATCACATCGCAGTGTAACACATCACACCATATCACATCGCACCGTATCATGTCGCACTGTATCACGTCGCATCGTATCATGTCGCACCATATCACGTCGCACCGTATCACATCGCACCGTATCACGTCGCACTGTATCACATCGCACCATATCATGTCGCATCGTATCACATTGCACCGTATCATGTCGCACAGTATCACGTCACACCGTATCACATCGCACCATATCACATCGCATCGTATCACATCGCACCGTATCATGTCGCACAGTATCACATCGCACCTTATCACATCGCACCTTATCACATCGCATCGTAACACATCGCACCGTATCATGTCGCACAGTATCACGTCGCACCGTATCACATCACACCATATCATGTCGCACCGTATCACGTCAAACCGTATCACATCGCACCATGTCACATCGCACCGTATCACATCGCAGCGTATCACATCGCACCATATCAGATCGCATCTTAACACTTCGCACCGTATCACATCGCACCATATTACATTGCCTCGTATCACACTGCATGGCAACAGATCGCATCGTATCACATCGCACCATATCACCTCGCAACGTATCACATCGCACAATATTACATCGCATCGTATCGCATTGCATCGTAACACATCGGACCATATCATAACGCACCGAATCACATCGCACCATTACACATCGCACCGTATCACATCGCACCGTATCACATCACACCATATCACATCGCACCGTATCACATCGCACCGTATCACGTCGCACCGTATCACATCGCACCGTAACAAGTCGCACCGTAACACATCGCACAGTATCACATCACACCATATCACGTCGCACCGTATCACGTCACAATGTATCACATCGCTCCGTTTCGCGTCGCACCATAAGACATTGCACCGTATCACGTCACACCGTATCACAGCGCACAGTATCACATCGCACCGTATCAGATCGCATCATAACGCATCATACCGTATCACATCGCACCGTATCACATCGCACTGCGTCACATCACACCATATCAAATCGCACCGTATCACATCACACAGTATCACGTCGCATTGTATCATATCTCACCGTATCACATTGCATCGTATCAAATCGCACCGTATCACATTGCATCGGAACACATCGCACCGTATCACATCGCACCGTATCATAATGGACCGTATCACATCGCATCGTAACACATCGCATCGTAACACATCGCACCGTATCACATCGCACCATATCACATCGCACCATATCACATCGCACCATATCACATTGCACACTATGACATCGCACAGTATCACATCGCACCATATCACATCGCACCATATCACATCGCACCATATCACATCGCACCATATCACATTGTACAGTATGACATCGCACAGTATCACATCGCACCATATCACATCGCACCATATCACATTGCACAGTATGACATCGCACAGTATCACATCGCAACGTATCACATCGCAACATATGACATCACTTCGTATGATGTCGCATCATATCACATCGCACCGTATCACATCGCACCGTATCACATCACACCATATCACATCGCACCGTATCACGTCGCACTGTATCACGTCGCATCGTATCATGTCGCACCGAATCCCGTCGCACCGTATCACATCGCACCGTATCACATCGCAGTGTAACACATCACACCATATCACATCGCACCGTATCATGTCGCACTGTATCACGTCGCATCGTATCATGTCGCACCATATCACGTCGCACCGTATCACATCGCACCGTATCACGTCGCACTGTATCACATCGCACCATATCATGTCGCATCGTATCACATTGCACCGTATCATGTCGCACAGTATCACGTCACACCGTATCACATCGCACCATATCACATCGCATCGTATCACATCGCACCGTATCATGTCGCACAGTATCACATCGCACCTTATCACATCGCACCTTATCACATCGCATCGTAACACATCGCACCGTATCATGTCGCACAGTATCACGTCGCACCGTATCACATCACACCATATCATGTCGCACCGTATCACGTCAAACCGTATCACATCGCACCATGTCACATCGCACCGTATCACATCGCAGCGTATCACATCGCACCATATCAGATCGCATCTTAACACTTCGCACCGTATCACATCGCACCATATTACATTGCCTCGTATCACACTGCATGGCAACAGATCGCATCGTATCACATCGCACCATATCACCTCGCAACGTATCACATCGCACAATATTACATCGCATCGTATCGCATTGCATCGTAACACATCGGACCATATCATAACGCACCGAATCACATCGCACCATTACACATCGCACCGTATCACATCGCACCGTATCACATCACACCATATCACATCGCACCGTATCACATCGAACCGTATCACATCACACCGTATCACATCGCACCGTATCACATCGCACCGTATCACATCGCACCATATCACATCGCACCGTAACACATCGCACAGTATCACATCACACCGTATCACGTCGCACCGTATCACGTCGCAATGTATCACATCGCTCCGTTTCGCGTCGCACCATAAGACATTGCACCGTATCATGTCACACCTTATCACATCGCACAGTATCACATCGCACCGTATCAGATCGCATCATAACGCATCATACCGTATCACAGCGCACCATATCACATCGCACTGTATCACATCGCACCGTATCACATCGCACCGTATCACATCACACCGTATCACATCGCACCATATCACATCGCACCGTATCACATCGCACCATGTCACAACGCACCGTATCACATCGCACCGTATCACGTCGCACTGTATCACATCGCACCGTATCATGTCGCAACGTAACAGATCGCATCGTATCACATCACACCATCACACGTCGCACCTTATCACATCGCACCATATCATGTCGCATCGTATCACATTGCACCGTATCATGTCGCACAGTATCACGTCGCACCGTATCACATCACACCATATCATGTCGCACCGTATCACGTCACACCTTATCACATCGCACCGTATCACATCACACCGTATCACAGCGCACCATATCACATCGCACCGTATCACATCGCACCATGTCACAACGCACCGTATCACATCGCACCGTATCACGTCGCACTGTATCACATCGCACCGTATCATGTCGCAACGTAACAGATCGCATCGTATCACATCACACCGTCACACGTCGCACCTTATCACATCGCACCGTATCATGTCGCATCGTATCACATTGCACCGTATCATGTCGCACAGTATCACGTCGCACCGTATCACGTCACACCTTATCACATCGCACCATGTCACATCGCACCGTATCACATCGCAGCGTATCACATCGCACCGTATCAAATCGCAGCGTATCACATCGCAACGTATCACATCGCACCGTATCACATCGCACCGTATCTCATCACACCGTATCACATCGCACCTTATCACATTGCACCGTATCACATCGCACCGTATCACATCGCAACATATCACATCGCACCGTATCATATCGAACCGTATCACATCGCACCGTATCACATCACACAGTATGACATCGCACGGTATCACATCGCATTGTATCACGTCGCATCGTATCACGTCGCACCGTAACACATCGCAGCGTAACACATCACACCATATCACATCGCACCATATCACATCGCACCGTATCACGTCGCACCGTATCACATCGCACCGTAACACGTCGCACCGTAACACATCGCACAGTATCACATCACACCGTATCACGTCGCACCGTATCACATCGCACCGTAACACGTCGCACCGTAACACATCGCACAGTATCACATCACACCGTATCACGTCGCACCGTATCACGTCACAATGTATCACATCGCTCCGTTTCGCGTCGCACCATAAGACATTGCACCGTATCACGTCACACCGTATCACATCGCACAGTATCACATCGCACCGTATCAGATCGCATCATAACGCATCATACCGTATCACATCGCACCGTATCACATCGCACTGCGTCACATCACACCATATCAAATCGCACCGTATCACATCACACAGTATCATGTCGCATTGTATCATATCGCACCGTATCACATTGCATCGTATCAAATCGCACCGTATCACATTGCATCGGAACACATCGCACCGTATCACATCGCACCGTATCATAATGGACCGTATCACATCGCATCGTAACACATCGCATCGTAACACATCGCACCGTATCACATCGCACCATATCACATCGCACCATATCACATCGCACCATATCACATTGCACACTATGACATCGCACAGTATCACATCGCACCATATCACATCGCACCATATCACATCGCACCATATCACATCGCACCATATCACATTGTACAGTATGACATCGCACAGTATCACATCGCACCATATCACATCGCACCATATCACATTGCACAGTATGACATCGCACAGTATCACATCGCAACGTATCACATCGCAACATATGACATCACTTCGTATGATGTTGCATCATATCACATCGCACCGTATCACATCGCACCGTATCACATCACACCATATCACATCGCACCGTATCACATCACACAGTATGACATCGCACATTATCACATCGCATTGTATCACGTCGCATCGTATCACGTTGCACCGTAACACATCGCATTGTATCACATCGCAACGTACCACATCGCACCGTA
The DNA here is from genome assembly GCF_017639515.1 of Carcharodon carcharias. NCBI lineage: Eukaryota > Metazoa > Chordata > Chondrichthyes > Lamniformes > Lamnidae > Carcharodon > Carcharodon carcharias. Next base: position 34,342,962 of record NC_054496.1, read on the forward strand.
TCAAATCGCACCGTATCACATCGCAACGTGTCACATCGCACCGTAACACATCACACCGTATCAAATCGCACCGTATCACATCGCAACGTATCACATCGCACCGTATCACATCGCACCATATCTCATCACACCGTATCACATCGCACCGCATCACATTGCACAGTATCACATCGCACCGTATCACATCGCACCATATCTCATCACACCGTATCACATCGCACCATATCACATCGCACCATATCACATCGCACCATATCACATTGCACACTATGACATCGCACAGTATCACATCGCACCATATCACATCGCACCATATCACATCGCACCATATCACATCGCACCATATCACATTGTACAGTATGACATCGCACAGTATCACATCGCACCATATCACATCGCACCATATCACATTGCACAGTATGACATCGCACAGTATCACATCGCAACGTATCACATCGCAACATATGACATCACTTCGTATGATGTCGCATCATATCACATCGCACCGTATCACATCGCACCGTATCACATCACACCATATCACATCGCACCGTATCACATCGCACCATATCTCATCACACCGTATCACATCGCAACGTATCACATCGCACCGTATCACATCGCACCGTATCTCATCGCACCGTATCTCATCGCACCGTATCACATCGCCCCACATCACATCGCACCATATCTCATCGCACCGTATCACATCGCAGCATATCACATCGCGCCGTATCACATCGCTCCGTATCACATCGCAACGTAACACATCGCAACGTATCAAATCGCAGCGTATCACATCGCAACGTATCACATCACACCGTATCACATCGCACCGTATCTCATCACACCGTATCACATCGCACCTTATCACATTGCACCGTATCACATCGCACCGTATCACATCGCAACATATCACATCGCACCGTATCATATCGAACCATATCACATCGCACCGTATCACATCACACAGTATGACATCGCACAGTATCACATCGCATTGTATCACGTCGCATCGTATCACGTCGCACCGTAACACATCGCATTGTATCACATCGCAACGTACCACATCGCACCGTATCAAATCGCACCGTATCACATCGCAACGTGTCACATCGCACCGTAACACATCACACCGTATCAAATCGCACCGTATCACATCGCAACGTATCTCATCACACCGTATCACATCGCACCGCATCACATTGCACAGTATCACATCGCACCATATCACATCGCACCATATCTCATCACACCGTATCACATCGCAACGTATCACATCGCACCGTATCACATCGCACCGTATCTCATCGCACCGTATCTCATCGCACCGTATCACATCGCCCCACATCACATCACACCATATCTCATCGCACCGTATCACATCGCACCGTATCTCATCGCACCGTATCACATCGCACCGTATCACATCACACCATATCACATCGCACCCTATCATATAGGACCCTATCGTGTCGCATCATATCACATTGCACCATATCACATCCCAGCGAATCACATCGCACTGTGTCACATCGCACCGTATCACATCGAACCATCTCAGAACACAACTTAACTCATCGCACCATTTCACTTCGCACCATATTACATCGCACCGTATCACATTGCATCATAACACATCGCACCGTATCACATCGCAACATATCACATCGCACCGTATCATATCGAACCGTATCACAATGCACCGTTTCACATTGCACCGTATCACAACACACCGTATCACATCGCACCATATCACATCGCACCGTATCACATCGCACCGTATCACATTGCACCGTATCTCATCACACCGTATAACATCGCACCATATCACATCGCACCGTATCACATCGTACCGTATCAAATCGCACCGTATCACATCACACCATATCACATCACACCGTATCACGTCGCACCGTATCACGTCACAATGTATCACATCGCACCGTTTCACATCACACCTTATCACGTCTCAATGTATCACATCGCACCGTTTCACGTCGCACCATAACACATCGCACCGTATCATGTCACAACTTATCACATCGCACAGTATCACATCGCACTGTATCAGATCGCATCATAACGCATCATACCGTATTTCATCGCACCATATCACATCTCATTGTATCACATTGCATCGTAACACATCGCATCGTATCACATCGCACTGCCTCACATCACACCGTATCACATCGCATCGTAACACATCGCACCGTATCACTTTGCACCGTATCATATCGGACCGTATCATATCGCATTGTATCACATTACACCGTATCATATTGCACTGTAAAATATCGCAAAGTATCACATCTCATTGTATCACATCGTATCATATCACATCGCACCGTATCACATCACACAGTATCACGTCGCATCGTATCACATCGCACCGTATCACATCACATCGTATCACATCGCACCGTATCACATTGCATCGTATCACATCGCACCGTATCACATTGCATCGTAACACATCACACCGTATCACATTGCAGCGTATCATAATGGAACGTATCACATCGCATCGTAACACATCGCACCGTAACACATCGCACCGTATCACATCGCACCATATCACATCGCAACGTAACGCATCGCAACGTTCACATCGCACCATAACACATCACACCGTATCAAATCGCACCGTATCACATCGCAACGTATCACATCGCACCGTATCACATCGCACCATATCTCATCACACCGTATCACATCGCACCATATCACATTGCACAGTATCACATCGCACCGTATCACATCGCACCATATCTCATCACACAGTATCACATCGCACCGTATCACATCGCACCGTATCACATCGCACCGTATCTCATCGCACCGTATCTCATCGCACCGTATCACATCGCACCATATCACATCGCACCATATCTCATCACACCGTGTCACATCGCACCGTATCACATCGCACCATGTCACAATGCACCGTATCACATCACACCATATCACATCGCACCCTATCATATCTGACCCTATCATGTCGCATCATATCACATTGCACCATATCACATGCCATCGAATCACATCGCTCTGTGTCACATCGCACTGTATCACATCGAACCGTCTCAGAACACATCTTAACGCATCGCACCGTATCACTTCGCACCATATTACATCGCATCGTATCACATTGCATCATAACAATTCGCACCGTATCACATCGCAACATTTCACATCGCACCGTATCATATCGAACCGTATCACATCGCACTGTATCACATTGCACCGTATCACATCGCACCATATCACATCGCACCGTATCACATCGCACCGTATCACATTGCACCGTATCTCATCACACCGTATAACATCGCACCATATCACATCGCACTGTATCACATCGCACCGTATCACATCGCACCGTATCACATCGCACCGTATCTTATCGCACCGTATCACATCGCACCATATCACATCGCACCGTATCACATCACACCGTATCACATCGCACCATATCACATCGCACCGTATCACTTCGCACCATGTCACAACACACCGTATCACATCGCACCGTATCTCATTGCACCATATCTCATCGCACCCTATCATATCTGACCCTATCATGTCGCATCATATCACATCGCACCACATCACATCCCATCGTATCACATGGAACCGTCTCAGAGCATATCTTAATGCATCGCACCGTATCACATCGCACCATATCACATCGCACCGTATCACATCGCACCGTATCTCATCGCACCGTATCACATCGCACCATATCACATCGCACCGTATCACATCGCACCGTATCACATCGCACCATATCACATCGCACCATATCACATCGCACCATGTCACAATGCACCGTATCACATTGCACCGTATCTCATTGCACCATATCACATCGCACCCTATCATATCGGACCCTATCATGTCGCATCATATCACATCGCACCACATCACATCCCATCGTATCACATCGCACCGTATCACATTGAACCGTCTCAGAACACATCTTAACGCATCGCACCGTATCACATCGCACAATATTACATCGCATCGTATCACATTGCATCGTAACACATCGGACCATATCACATCGCACCGAATCACATCGCACCATTACACATCGCACCGTATCACATCGCACCGTATCACATCACACCATATCACATCGCACCGTATCATATCGAACCGTATCACATCACACCGTATCACATCGCACCGTATCACATCGCACCGTATCACATCGCACCATATCACATCGCACCGTAACACATCGCACAGTATCACATCACACCGTATCACGTCGCACCGTATCACGTCGCAATGTATCACATCGCTCCGTTTCGCGTCGCACCATAAGACATTGCACCGTATCATGTCACACCTTATCACATCGCACAGTATCACATCGCACCGTATCAGATCGCATCATAACGCATCATACCGTATCACATCGCACCATATCACATCGCACTGTATCACATCGCACCGTATCACATCGCACCGTATCACATCACACCGTATCACATCGCACCATATCACATCGCACCGTATCACTTCGCACCATGTCACAACGCACCGTATCACATCGCACCGTATCACATCGCACTGTATCACATCGCACCGTATCATGTCGCAACATAACAGATCGTATCGTATCACATCACACCGTCACACGTCGCACCTTATCACATCGCACCATATCATGTCGCATCGTATCACATTGCACCGTATCATGTCGCACAGTATCACGTCGCACCGTATCACATCACACCATATCATGTCGCACCGTATCACGTCACACCTTATCACATCGCACCATGTCACATCGCACCGTATCACATCGCAGCGTATCACATCGCACCGTATCAGATCGCATCTTAACACTTCGCACCGTATCACATCGCACCATATTACATTGCATCGTATAACACTGCAAGGCAACACATCGCATCGTATCACATCGCACCATATCACAGCGCACCGTATCACATCGCACCGTATCACATCGCACCGTATCACATCGCAACGTACCACATCGCACCGTATCAAATCGCACCGTATCACATCGCAACGTGTCACATCGCACCGTATCACATCGCAACGTACCACATCGCACCGTATCAAATCGCACCGTATCACATCGCAACGTGTCACATCGCACCGTAACACATAGCACCGTATCAAATTGCAGCTTATCACTTCGCAACGTATCACATCGCACCGTATCACATCGCACCGTATCTCATCACACCGTATCACATCGCACCGTATCACATTGCACCATATCACATCGCACCGTATCACATCGCACCGTATCACATCGCAACATATCACATCGCACCGTATCATATCGAACCTTATCACATCGCACCGTATCACATTGCACCGTATCACTTCACACCGTATCACATCGCACCATATCACATCGCACCGTATCACATCACACAGTATGACATCGCACAGTATCACATCGCATTGTATCACGTCGCATCGTATCACGTCGCACCGTAACACATCGCACCGTATCACATCGCAACGTGTCACATCGCAACGTAACACATCACACCGTATCAAATCGCACCATATCACATCACAACGTATCACATCGCACCGTATCACATCGCACCATACCTCATCACACCGTATCACATCGCACCGTATCACATTGCACAGTATCACATCACACCGTATCACATCGCACCATATCTCCTCACACCGTATCACATCGCACCGTATCACATCGCACCATATCACATCGCACCATATCTCATCGCACCGTATCACATCGCACCGTATCACATCGCACCATGTCACCATGCACCGTATCACATCACACCATATGACATCGCACCCTATCATATAGGACACTATCATGTCGCATCATATCACATTGCACCATATCACATCCCATCGAATCACATCGCACTGTGTCACATCGCACCATATCACATCGAACCATCTCAGAACACATCTTAACGCATCGCACCGTATCACTTCACACCATATTACATCGCATCGTATCTCATTGCATCATAACACATCGCACCGTAACACATCGCAACATATCACATCGCACCGTATCATATCGAACCGTATCACATCGCACTGTATCACATTGCACCGTATCACATCACACCGTATCACATTGCACCGTATCTCATCACACCGTATAACATCGCACTGTATCACATCGCACTGTATCACATCGCACCGTATCACATCGCATCGTATCACATCGCACCGTATCTCATCGCACCGTATCACATCGCACCATATCACATCGCACCGTATCACATCGCACCGTATCACATTGCACCATATCACATCGCACCGTATCACATCGCACCATGTCACAACGCACCGTATCACATCGCACCGTATCTCATTGCACCATATCACATCGCACCCTATCATATCTGACCCTATCATGTCGCATCATATCACATCGCACCATATCACATCCCATCGTATCACATGGAACCGTCTCAGAACACATCTTAATGCATCGCACCGTATCACATCGCACAATATCACATCGCACCGTATCTCATCGCACCGTATCACATCGCACCATATCACATCGCACCGTATCACATCGCACCGTATCACATCGCACCATATCACATCGCACCGTATCACATCGCACCATGTCACAATGCACCGTATCACATCGCACCGTATCTCATTGCACCATATCACATCGCACCCTATCATATCGGACCCTATCATGTCGCATCATATCACATCGCACCACATCACATCCCATCGTATCACATCGCACCGTATCACATTGAACCGTCTCAGAACACATCTTAACGCATCGCACCGTATCACATCGCACTATATTACATTGCATCGTATCACATTGCCTTGTAACACATCGGACCATATCACATCGCACCGAATCACATCACACCGTTACACATCGCACAGTATCACATCACACCGTATCACGTCGCACCGTATCACGTCGCAATGTATCATATCGCTCCGTTTCGCGTCGCAACATAAGACATTGCACCGTATCACGTCACACCTTATCACATCGCACAGTATCACATCGCACCGTATCAGATCGCATCATAACGCATCATACCGTATCACATCGCACCGTATCACATCGCACTGCATCACATCACACCATATCAAATCGCACCGTATCACATCACACAGTATCACGTCGAATTGTATCATATCGCATCGTAACACATCGCATTGTAACACATCTAACCGTATCACATCGCACCATATCACATTGCACCATATCACATCACACCATATCACATTGCACACCATGACATCGCACCATATCACATCGCACCATATCACATCGCACCTTATCACATCGCACCATATCACATCGCACCATATCACATCGCACCATATCACATTGCACAGTATGACATTGCACAGTATCACATCGCAACGTATCACATCGCAACATATCACATTTCTTCGTATGATGTCGCATCATATCACATCGCACCGTATCACATCGCACCGTATCTCATCACACCATATCACATCGCAGCGTATCACATCGCACTGTATCACGTCGCATCGTATCATGTCGCACCGTATCACGTCGCACCGTATCACATCGCACCGTATCACATCGCAGCGTAACACATCACACCATATCACATCGCACCGTATCATGTCGCACTGTATCACGTCGCATCGTATCAAGTCACACCGTATCACATCGCACCGTATCGTGTCGCATTGTATCACATCGCACCATATCATGTCGCAATGTATCAGATCGCATCGTATCACATCACACCGTCACACGTCGCACCTTATCACATCGCAGCGTAACACATCGCACCGTATCATGTCGCACAGTATCACGTCGCACCGTATCACATCACACCATATCACATCGCATCGTATCACATCGCACCGTATCATGTCGCACAGTATCACATCACACCGTATCACATTACACCATATCATGTTGCACCGTATCACGTCACACCTTATCACATCGCACCATGTCACATCGCAACGTATCACATCGCAGCGTATCACATCGCACCGTATCAGATCGCATCTTAACACTTCGCACCGTATCACATCGCACCATATTACATTGCATCGTATCACACCGCATGGCAACACATCGCATCGTATCACATCGCACCATATCACATTGCACCGTATCACATCGCAACTTACCACATCGCACCGTATCAAATCGCACCGTATCACATCGCAATGTGTCACATCGCACCGTAACACATCGCACCGTATCAAATCGCAGTGTATCACATCGCAACGTATCACATCGCACCGTATCACATCGCACCGTATCTCATCACACCGTATCACATCGCACCGTATCACATTGCACCGTATCACATCGCACCGTATCACATCGCACCGTATCACATCGCAACATATCACATCGCACCGTATCATATCGAACCGTATCACATCGCACCGTATCACATTGCACCGTATCACATCACACCGTATCACATCGCACCATATCACATCGCACCGTATCACATCACACAGTATGACATCGCACAGTATCACATCGCATTGTATCACGTCGCATCGTATCACGTCGCACCGTAACACATCGCATTGTATCACATCGCAAAGTACCACATCGCACCGTATCAAATCACACCGTATCACATCGCAACGTGTCACATCGCACCGTAACACATCGCACCGTATCAAATCGCACCGTATCACATCGCAACGTATCACATCGCACCGTATCACATCGCACCATACCTCATCACACCGTATCACATCGCACCGTATCACATTGCACAGTATCACATCACACCGTATCACATCGCACCATATCTCATCACACCGTATCACATCGCACCGTATCACATCGCACTGTATCACATCGCACCGTATCACATCGCACCGTATCTCATCGCACCGTAACACATCGCAACATATCACATCGCACCGTTTCATATCGAACCGTATCACATCACACTGTATCACATTGCACCGTATCACTTCACACCGTATCACATCGCACCATATCACATCGCACCGTATCACATCACACAGTATGACATCGCACAGTATCACATCGCATTGTATCACGTCGCATCGTATCACGTCGAACCATCTCAGAACACATCTTAACGCATCGCACCGTATCACTTCGCACCATATTACATCGCAACGTATCACATTGCATCATAACACATCACAGCATATCACATCGCAACATATCACATCGCACCGTATCATATCGAACCGTATCACATCGCACTGTATCACATTGCACCGTATCACATCACACCGTATCACATTGCACCGTATCTCATCACACCGTATAACATCGCACTGTATCATATCGCACTGTATCACATCGCACCGTATCACATCGCACCGTATCACATCGCACCGTATCTCATCGCACCGTATCACATCGCACCATATCACATCGCACCGTATCACATCGCACCGTATCACATCGCACCATATCACATCGCACCGTATCACATCGCACCATGTCACAACGCACCGTATCACATCGCACCGTATCTCATTGCACCATATCACATCACATCCTATCATATCTGACCCTATCATGTCACATCATATCACATCGCAGCATATCAAATCCCATCGTATCACATGGAACCGTCTCAGAACACATCTTAACGCATCGCACCGTATCACATCGCACCATATCACATCGCACCGTATCTCATTGCACCGTATCACATCGCACCATATCACATCGCACCGTATCACATCGCACCGTATCACATCACACCATATCACATCGCACCGTATCACATCGCACCATGTCACAATGCACCGTATCACATCGCACCGTATCTCATTGCACCATATCACATCGCACCCTATCATATCGGACCCTATCATGTCGCATCATATCACATCGCACCACATCACATCCCATCGTATCACATCGCACCGTATCACATTGAACCGTCTCAGAACACATCTTAACGCATCGCACTGTATCACATCGCATTATATTACATTGCATCGTATCACATTGCATCGTAACACATCGGACCATATCACATCGCACCGAATCACATCACACCGTTACACATCGCACAGTATCACATCACACCATATCACGTCGCACCGTATCACGTCGCAATGTATCATATTGCTCTGTTTCGCATCGCAACATAATACATTGCACCGTATCACGTCACACCTTATCACATCGCACTGTATCACATCGCACCGTATCAGATCGCATCATAACGCATCATACCGTATCACATCGCACCGTATCACATCGCACTGCATCACATCACACCATATCAAATCGCACCGTATCACATCACACAGTATCACGTCGCATTGTATCATATCGCATCGTAACACATCGCATCGTAACACATCTAACCGTATCACATCGCACCATATCACATCGCACCATATCACATCGCACCATATCACATTGCACACTATGACATCGCACAGTATCACATCGCACCATATCACATCGCACCTTATCACATCGCACCATATCACATCGTACCATATCACATCGCACCATATCACATCGCACCATATCACATCGCACCATATCACATCGCACCATATCACATTGCACAGTATGACATCGCACAGTATCACATCGCACCATATCACATCGCACCATATCACATTGCACAGTATGACATTGCACAGTATCACATCGCAACGTATCACATTGCAACATATGACATCGCTTCGTATGATGTCGCATCATATCACATCGCACCGTATCACATCGCACCGCATCTCATCACACCATATCACATCGCACCGTATCACGTCGCACTGTATCACGTCGCATCGTATCATGTCGCACCGTATCACGTCGCACAGTATCACATCGCACCGTATCACATCGCAGCGTAACACATCACACCATATCACATCGCACCGTATCATGTCGCACTGTATCACGTCGCATCGTATCAAGTCGCACCGTATCACATCGCACCGTATCATGTCGCATTCTATCACATCGCACCATATCATGTCGCAATGTATCAGATCGCATCGTATCACATCACACCATCACACGTCGCACCTTATCACATTGCACCATATCATGTCGCATCGTATCACATTGCACCGTATCACATCGCAGCGTAACACATCGCACCGTATCATGTCGCACAGTATCACGTCGCACCGTATCACATCGCACCACATCACATAGCATCGTATCACATCGCACCGTATCATGTCGCACAGTATCACGTCACACCGTATCACATCGCACCTTATCACATCGCATCGTAACACATCGCACTGTATCATGTCGCACAGTATCACGTCGCACCGTATCACATCACACCATATCATGTTGCACCGTATCACGTCACACCTTATCACATCGCACCATGTCACATCGCAACGTATCACATCGCAGCGTATCACATCGCACCATATCAGATCGCATCTTAACACTTTGCACCGTATCACATCGCACCATATTACATTGCATCGTATCACACTGCATGGCAACACATCGCATCGTATCACATCGCACCATATCACATCGCAACTTACCACATCGCACCGTATCAAATCGCACCGTATCACATCGCAACGTTACACATCGCACCGTATCAAATCGCAGTGTATCACATCGCAACGTATCACATCGCACCGTATCACATCGCACCGTATCTCATCACACCGTGTCACATCGCACCGTATCACATTGCACCGTATCACATCGCACCGTATCACATCGCACCGTATCACATCGCAACATATCACATCGCACCGTATCATATCGAACCGTATCACATCGCACCGTATCACATTGCACCGTATCACATCACACCGTATCACATCGCACCATATCACATCGCACCGTATCACATCACACAGTATGACATCGCACAGTATCACATCGCATTGTATCACGTCGCATCGTATCACGTCGCACCGTAACACATCGCATTGTATCACATCGCAAAGTACCACATCGCACCGTATCAAATCGCACCGTATCACATCGCAACGTGTCACATCGCACCGTAACACATCGCACCGTATCAAATCGCACCGTATCACATCGCAACGTATCACATCGCACCGTATCACATCGCACCATACCTCATCACACCATATCACATCGCACCGTATCACATTGCACAGTATCACATCACACCGTATCACATCGCACCATATCTCATCACACCGTATCACATCGCACCGTATCACATCGCACCGTATCTCATCGCACCGTAACACATCGCAACATATCACATCGCACCGTTTCATATCGAACCGTATCACATCACACTGTATCACATTGCACCGTATCACTTCACACCGTATCACATCGCACCATATCACATCGCACCGTATCACATCACACAGTATGACATCGCACAGTATCACATCGCATTGTATCACGTCGCATCATATCACGTCGAACCGTCTCAGAACACATCTTAAAGCATCGCACCGTATCACTTCGCACCATATTACATCGCAACGTATCACATTGCATCATAACACATCGCAGCGTATCACATCGCAACATATCACATCGCACCGTATCATATCGAACCGTATCACATCGCACTGTATCACATTGCACCGTATCACATCACACCGTATCACATTGCACTGTATCTCATCACACCGTATAACATCGCACTGTATCACATCGCACTGTATCACATCGCACCGTATCACATCGCACCGTATCACATCGCACCGTATCTCATCGCACCGTATCACATCGCACCATATCACATCGCACCGTATCACATCGCACCATATCACATCGCACCATATCACATCGCACCGTATCACATCGCACCATGTCACAACGCACCGTATCACATCGCACCGTATCTCATTGCACCATATCACATCGCACCCTATCATATCTGACCCTATCATGCCGCATCATATCACATCGCACCATATCACATCCCATCGTATCACATGGAACCGTCTCAGAACACATCTTAACGCATCGCACCGTATCACATCGCACCATATCTCATCGCACCGTATCTCATTGCACCGTATCACATCGCACCATATCACATCGCACCGTATCACATCGCACCGTATCACATCGCACCATATCACATCGCACCGTATCACATCGCACCATGTCACAATGCACCGTATCACATCGCACCGTATCTCATTGCACCATATCACATCGCACCCTATCATATCGGACCCTATCATGTCGCATCATATCACATCGCACCACATCACATCCCATCGTATCACATCGCACCGTATCACATTGAACCGTCTCAGAACACATCTTAACGCATCGCACTGTATCACATCGCACTATATTACATTGCATCGTATCACATTGCATCGTAACACATCGGACCATATCACATCGCACCGAATCACATCACACCATTACACATCGCACAGTATCACATCACACCGTATCACGTCGCACCGTATCACGTCGCAATGTATCATATTGCTCCGTTTCGCATCGCAACATAGGACATTGCACCGTATCACGTCACACCTTATCACATCGCACTGTATCACATCGCACCGTATCAGATCGCATCATAACGCATCATACCGTATCACATCGCACCGTATCACATCGCACTGCATCACATCACACCATATCAAATCGCACCGTATCACATCACACAGTATCACGTCGCATTGTATCATATCGCATCGTAACACATCGCATCGTAACACATCTAACCGTATCACATCGCACCATATCACATCGCACCATATCACATCGCACCATATCACATTGCACACTATGACATCGCACAGTATCACATCGCACCATATCACATCGCACCTTATCACATCGCACCATATCACATCGTACCATATCACATCGCACCATATCACATCGCACCATATCACATCACACCATATCACATCGCACCATATCACATTGCACAGTATGACATCGCACAGTATCACATCACACCATATCACATCGCACCTTATCACATTGCACAGTATGACATTGCACAGTATCACATCGCAACGTATCACATCGCAACATATGACATCGCTTCGTATGATGTCGCATCATATCACATCGCACCGTATCACATCGCACCGCATCTCATCACACCATATCACATCGCACCGTATCACGTCGCACTGTATCACGTCGCATCGTATCATGTCGCACCGTATCACGTCGCACAGTATCACATCGCACCGTATCACATCGCAGCGTAACACATCACACCATATCACATCGCACCGTATCATGTCGCACTGTATCACGTCGCATCGTATCAAGTCGCACCGTATCACATCGCACCGTATCATGTCGCATTCTATCACATCGCACCATATCATGTCGCAATGTATCAGATCGCATCGTATCACATCACACCATCACACGTCGCACCTTATCACATTGCACCATATCATGTCGCATCGTATCACATTGCACCGTATCACATCGCAGCGTAACACATCGCACCGTATCATGTCGCACAGTATCACATCGCACCGTATCACATCGCACCATATCACATCGCATCGTATCACATCGCACCGTATCATGTCGCACAGTATCACGTCACACCGTATCACATCGCACCTTATCACATCGCATCGTAACACATCGCACCGTATCATGTCGCACAGTATCACGTCACACCGTATCACATCGCACCTTATCACATCGCATCGTAACACATCACACCGTATCATGTCGCACAGTATCACGTCGCAATGTATCATATTGCTCCGTTTCGCATCGCAACATAGGACATTGCACCGTATCACGTCACACCTTATCACATCGCACTGTATCACATCGCACCGTATCAGATCGCATCATAACGCATCATACCGTATCACATCGCACCGTATCACATCGCACTGCATCACATCACACCATATCAAATCGCACCGTATCACATCACACAGTATCACGTCGCATTGTATCATATCGCATCGTAACACATCGCATCGTAACACATCTAACCGTATCACATCGCACCATATCACATCGCACCATATCACATCGCACCATATCACATTGCACACTATGACATCGCACAGTATCACATCGCACCATATCACATCGCACCTTATCACATCGCACCATATCACATCGTACCATATCACATCGCACCATATCACATCGCACCATATCACATCGCACCATATCACATCGCACCATATCACATTGCACAGTATGACATCGCACAGTATCACATCGCACCATATCACATCGCACCTTATCACATTGCACAGTATGACATTGCACAGTATCACATCGCAACGTATCACATCGCAACATATGACATCGCTTCGTATGATGTCGCATCATATCACATCGCACCGTATCACATCGCACCGCATCTCATCACACCATATCACATCGCACCGTATCACGTCGCACTGTATCACGTCGCATCGTATCATGTCGCACCGTATCACGTCGCACAGTATCACATCGCACCGTATCACATCGCAGCGTAACACATCACACCATATCACATCGCACCGTATCATGTCGCACTGTATCACGTCGCATCGTATCAAGTCGCACCGTATCACATCGCACCGTATCATGTCGCATTCTATCACATCGCACCGTATCATGTCGCAATGTATCAGATCGCATCGTATCACATCACACCATCACACGTCGCACCTTATCACATTGCACCATATCATGTCGCATCGTATCACATTGCACCGTATCACATCGCAGCGTAACACATCGCACCGTATCATGTCGCACAGTATCACATCGCACCGTATCACATCGCACCATATCACATCGCATCGTATCACATCGCACCGTATCATGTCGCACAGTATCACGTCACACCGTATCACATCGCACCTTATCACATCGCATCGTAACACATCACACCGTATCATGTCGCACCATATCACATCGCACCATATCACATTGCACACTATGACATCGCACAGTATCACATCGCACCATATCACATCGCACCTTATCACATCGCACCATATCACATCGTACCATATCACATCGCACCATATCACATCGCACCATATCACATCGCACCATATCACATCGCACCATATCACATTGCACAGTATGACATCGCACAGTATCACATCGCACCATATCACATCGCACCTTATCACATTGCACAGTATGACATTGCACAGTATCACATCGCAACGTATCACATCGCAACATATGACATCGCTTCGTATGATGTCGCATCATATCACATCGCACCGTATCACATCGCACCGCATCTCATCACACCATATCACATCGCACCGTATCACGTCGCACTGTATCACGTCGCATCGTATCATGTCGCACCGTATCACGTCGCACAGTATCACATCGCACCGTATCACATCGCAGCGTAACACATCACACCATATCACATCGCACCGTATCATGTCGCACTGTATCACGTCGCATCGTATCAAGTCGCACCGTATCACATCGCACCGTATCATGTCGCATTCTATCACATCGCACCATATCATGTCGCAATGTATCAGATCGCATCGTATCACATCACACCATCACACGTCGCACCTTATCACATTGCACCATATCATGTCGCATCGTATCACATTGCACCGTATCACATCGCAGCGTAACACATCGCACCGTATCATGTCGCACAGTATCACATCGCACCGTATCACATCGCACCATATCACATCGCATCGTATCACATCGCACCGTATCATGTCGCACAGTATCACGTCACACCGTATCACATCGCACCTTATCACATCGCATCGTAACACATCACACCGTATCATGTCGCACAGTATCACGTCGCACCGTATCACATCACACCATATCATGTTGCACCGTATCACGTCACACCTTATCACATCGCACCATGTCACATCGCAACGTATCACATCGCAGCGTATCACATCGCACCATATCAGATCGCATCTTAACACTTCGCACCGTATCACATCGCACCATATTACATTGCATCGTATCACACTGCATGGCAACACATCGCATCGTATCACATCGCACCATATCACATCGCAACTTACCACATCGCACCGTATCAAATCGCACCGTATCACATTGCAACGTGTCACATCGCACCGTAACACATCGCACCGTATCAAGTCGCAGTGTGTCACATCGCAACGTATCACATCGCACCGTATCACATCGCACCGTATCTCATCACACCGTATCACATCGCACCGAATCACATTGCACCGTATCACATCGCACCGTATCACATCGCACCGTAGCACATCGCAACATATCACATCGCACCGTATCATATCGAACCGTATCACATCGCACCGTATCACATTGCAACGTATCACATCACACCGTATCACATCGCACCATATCACATCGCACCGTATCACATCACACAGTATGACATCGCACATTATCACATCGCATTGTATCACGTCGCATCGTATCACGTCGCACCGTATCACATCGCATTGTATCACATCGCAACGTACCACATCGCACCGTATCAAATCGCACCGTATCACATCGCAATGTGTCACATCGCACCGTAACACATCACACCGTATCAAATCGCATCGTATCACATCGCAACGTATCACATCGCACCGTATCACATCGCACCATACCTCATCACACCGTATCACATCGCACTGTATCACATTGCACTTTATCACATCACACGGTATCACATCGCACCATATCTCATCACACCGTATCACATCGCACCGTATCACATCGCACTGTATCACATCGCACCGTATCATATCGCACCGTATCTCATCGCACCGTATCACATCGCACCATATCACTTCGCACCATATCTCATCGCACCGTATCACATCGCACCGTATCACATCGCACCATGTCACAATGCACCGTATCACATCACACCATATCACATCGCACCATATCACATTGCACCATATCACATCGCACCATATCACATCGCACCATATCACATCGCACCATATCACATTGCACAGTATGACATCGCACAGTATCACATCGCACCATATCACATCGCACCATATCACATTGCACAGTATGACATTGCACAGTATCACATCGCAACGTATCACATCACAACATATGACATCGCTTCGTATGATGTCGCATCATATCACATCGCACCGTATCACATCGCACCGTATCTCATCACACCATATCACATCGCACCATATCACATCACACTGTATCACGTCGCATCGTATCACATCGCACCGTATCACATCACATCGTATCACATCGCATCATATCACATTATACCATCACATGTCGCACCGTATCACATCGCACCATATCATGTCACACCGTATCACATCGCACCGTATCACATCGCACCGTATCACATCACACCGTATCGCATCGCACCATATCTCATCGCACCATATCACATCGCACCATATCACATCGCACCATGTCACAATGCACCGTATCACATCACACCATATCACATCGCACCCTATCATATAGGACACTATCATGTCGCATCATATCACATTGCACCATATCACATCCCATCGAATCACATCGCACTGTGTCACATCGCACCGTATCACATCGAACTGTCTCAGAACACATCTTAACGCATCGCACCGTATCACTTCACACCATATTACATCGCATCGTATCTCATTGCATCATAACACATCGCACCGTATCACATCGCAACATATCACATCACACCGTATCATATCGAAACGTATCACATCACACCATATCACATTGCACCGTATCACATCACACCGTATCACATCGCACCATATCACATCGCACCATATCACATCACACAGTATGACATCGCACAGTATCACATCGCATTGTATCACGTCGCATCGTATCACGTCGAACCGTCTCAGAACACATCTTAACGCATCGCACCGTATCACTTCGCACCATATTACATCACAACGTATCACATTGCATCATAACACATCGCAGCGTATCACATCGCAACCTATCACATCGCACCGTATCATATCGAACCGTATCACATCACACTGTATCACATTGCACCGTATCACATCACACCGTATCACATTGCAACGTATCTCATCACACCGTGTAACATCGCACTGTATCACATCGCACTGTATCACATCGCACCGTATCACATCGCACCGTATCACATCGCACCGTATCTCATCGCACCGTATCACATCGCACCATATCACATCGCACCGTATCACATCGCACCGTATCACATCGCACCGTATCACATCGCACCATGTCACAACGCACCGTATCACATCGCACCCGTATCTCATTGCACCATATCACATCGCACTACATCACATCCCATCGTATCACATGGAACCGTCTCAGAACACATCTTAACGCATCGCACCGTATCACATCGCACCATATCACATCGCACCGTATCACATTGCACCGTATCACATTGCACCGTATCTCATCACACCGTATAACATCGCACCGAATTACATCACACTGTTACACATCGCACAGTATCACATCACACCGTATCACGTCGCACCGTATCACATCGCACTGCGTCACATCACACCATATCAAATCGCACCGTATCACATCACACAGTATCACGTCGCATTGTATCATATCGCATCGTAACACATCGCATCGTAACACATCTAACCGTATCACATCGCACCATATCACATCGCACCATATCACATCGCACCATATCACATTGCACACTATGACATCGCACAGTATCACATCGCACCATATCACATCGCACCATATCACATCGCACCATATCACATCGCACCATATCACATCGCACCATCTCACATCGCACCATATCACATCGCACCATATCACATCGCACAGTATCACATCGAACCATATCACATCGCACCATATCACATTGCACAGTATGACATCGCACTGTATCACATCGCAACGTATCACATCGCAACATATGACATCGCTTCGTATGATGTCGCATCATATCACATCGCACCGTATCACATCGCACCGTATCTCATCACACCATATCACATCGCACCGTATCACGTCGCACTGTATCACGTCGCATCGTATCATGTCGCACCGTATCACGTCGCACCGTATCATATCGCACCGTATCACATCGCAGCGTAACACATCACACCATATCACATCGCACCGTATCATGTCGCACTGTATCACGTCGCATCGTATCATGTCGCACCGTATCATGTCGCACCGTATCACGTCGCACCGTATCACATCGCACCGTATCACATCGCAGCGTAACACATCACACCATATCACATCGCACCGTATAATGTCGCACTGTATCACGTCGCATCGTATCATGTCGCACTGTATCACGTCGCATCGTATCAAGTTGCACCGTATCACATCGCACCGTATAATGTCGCACTGTATCACATCGCACCGTATCATGTCGCAATGTATCAGATCGCATCGTATCACATCACACCGTCACACGTCGCACCTTATCACATCGCACCGTATCATGTCGCATCGTATCACATTGCACAGTATCACATCGCAGCGTAACACATCGCACCGTATCATGTCGCACAGTATCACGTCGCACCGTATCACATCGCACCATATCACATCGCATCGTATCACATCGCACCGTATCATGTCGCACAGTATCATGTCACACCGTATCACATCGCACCATATCACATCGCATCGTAACACATCGCACCGTATCATGTCGCGCAGTATCACGTCATACCGTATCACATCACACCATATCATGTCGCACCGTATCACGTCACACCTTATCATATCGCACCATGTCACATCGCAATGTATCACATCGCAGCGTATCACATCGCACCGTATCAGATCGCATCTTAACACTTCGCACCGTATCACATCGCACCATATTACATTGCATCGTATCACACTGCATGGCAACACATCGCATCGTATCACATCGCACCGTATCACATTGCACCGTATCTCATCACACCGTATCACATCGCACCGTATCACATTCCACCGTATCACATCGCAACGTATCACATCGCACCGTATCACATCGCAACATATCACATCGCACCGTATCATATCGAACCGTATCACATCGCACCGTATCACATTGCACCGTATCACATCACACCGTATCACATCGCACCATATCACATCGCACCGTATCACATCACACAGTATGACATCGCACATTATCACATCGCATTGTATCACGTCGCACCGTAACACATCGCATTGTATCACATCGCAACGTACCACATCGCACCGTATCAAATCGCACCGTATCACATCGCAACGTGTCACATCGCACCGTAACACATCACACCGTATCAAATCGCACCGTATCACATCGCAATGTATCACATTGCACCGTATCACATCACACCGTATCACATCGCACCATATCACATCGCACCGTATCACATCACACAGTATGACATCGCACATTATCACATCGCATTGTATCACGTCGCATCGTATCACGTCGCACCGTAACACATCGCATTGTATCACATCGCAAAGTACCACATCGCACCGTATCAAATCGCACCGTATCACATCACACCATGTCACATCGCACCGTATCACATCGCACCGTATCACGTCGCACCGTATCACATCGCACCATAACACGTCGCACCATAACACATCGCACCGTATCACATCACACCGTATCACGTCGCACCGTATCACATCGCAACATATCACATCGCACCGTATCATATCGAACCGTATCACATCGCACCGTATCACATTGCACCGTATCACATCACACCGTATCACATCGCACCATATCACATCGCACCGTATCACATCACACAGTATGACATCGCACATTATCACATCGCATTGTATCACGTCGCACCGTAACACATCGCATTGTATCACATCGCAACGTACCACATCGCACCGTATCAAATCGCACTGTATCACATCGCAACGTGTCACATCGCACCGTAACACATCACACCGTATCAAATCGCACCGTATCACATCGCAATGTATCACATCGCACCGTATCACATTGCACCATACCTCATCACACAGTATCACATCGCACCGTATCACATCACACAGTATGACATCGCACATTATCACATCGCATTGTATCACGTCGCATCGTATCACATCGCACCGTAACACATCGCATTGTATCACATCGCAAAGTACCACATCGCACCGTATCAAATCGCACCGTATCACATTGCAACGTGTCACATCGCACCGTAACACATCACACCGTATCAAATCGCACCGTATCACATCGCAACGTATCACATCGCACCGTATCACATCGCACCATACCTCATCACACCATATCACATCGCACCGTATCACATTGCACAGTATCACATCACACCGTATCACATCGCACCATATCTCATCACACCGTATCACATCGCACCGTATCACATCGCACCGTATCACATCGCACTGTATCACATCGCACCGTATCTCATCGCACCGTATCACATCGCACCGTATCACATCGCACCATGTCACAATGCACCGTATCACATCACACCATATCACATCGCACCCTATCATATAGGACACTATCATGTCGCATCATATCACATTGCACCATATCACATCCCATCGAATCACATCACACTGTGTCACATCGTACCGTATCACATCGAACCGTCTCAGAACACATCTTAATGCATCGCACCGTATCACTTCACACCATAATACATCGCATTGTATCACATCGCAACATATCACATCGCACCGTATCATATCGAACCGTATCACATTGCACCGTATCACATCGCACCGTATCACATCACACCGTATCATATCGC
The DNA here is from genome assembly GCF_017639515.1 of Carcharodon carcharias. Taxonomy (NCBI): domain Eukaryota; kingdom Metazoa; phylum Chordata; class Chondrichthyes; order Lamniformes; family Lamnidae; genus Carcharodon; species Carcharodon carcharias. Next base: position 34,365,636 of record NC_054496.1, read on the forward strand.
ACCATATCACATCGCACCGTATCACATCACACAGTATGACATCGCACAGTATCACATCGTATTGTATCACGTCGCATCGTATCACGTCGCACCGTAACACATCGCATCGTATCACGTCGCACCGTATCACATCACACCGTAACACATTGCAGCCTAACACATCACACCATATCACATCGCACCGTAACACGTCGCACCGTATCACATCGCACCGTATCAGATCGCATCATAACGCATCATACCGTATCACATCGCACCATATCACATCTCATTGTATCACATTGCATCGTAACACATTCTATCGTATCACATCGCACTGCCTCACATCACACCGTATCACATCGCATTGTAACACATCTCATTGTATCACATTGCATCGTAACACATTGTATCGTATCACATCGCACTGCCTCACATCACACCGTATCACATCGCATTGTAACACATCCCACCGTATCACATTGCACCGTATCATATCGGACCGTATCATATCGCATAGTATCACATCACACCATTTCATATAGCATTGTAAAATATCGCAAAGTATCACATCGCATCATATCACATTATACCAACACATGTCGCACCGTATCACATCGCACCATATCATTTCACACCGTATCACATCGCACCGTATCACATCACACCGTATCACATCGCACCATATCACATCGCACCGTATCACATCACACAGTATGACATCGCACAGTATCACATCGCATTGTATCACGTCGCATCGTATGACGTCGCACCGTAACACATCGCATCGTATCACGTCGCACCATATCACATCACACCGTAACACATTGCAGCATAACACATCACACCATATCACATCGCACTGTAACAGGTCGCACCGTATCACATCGCACCGTATCAGATCACATCATAACGCATCATACCGTATCACATCGCACCATATCACATCTCATTGTATCACATTGCATCATAACACATCGCACCGTATCGCATCACACCATGTCACATCGCACCGTATCACATCGCACCGTATCACGTCGCACCGTATCACATCGCACCATAACACGTCGCACCATAACACATCGCACCGTATCACATCACACCGTATCACGTCGCACCGTATCATGTCGCAATGTATCACATCGCACCGTTTCACGTCGCACCGTATCACGTCGCAATGTATCACATCGCACCGTTTCACGTCGCACCATAACACATCGCACCGTATCATGTTGCACCTTATCACATCGCACAGTATCACATCGCACCGTATCAGATCGCATCATAACGCATCATACCGTATCACATCGCACCACATCACATCTCATTGTATCACAATGCATCGTAACACATACCATCGTATCACATCGCACTGCCTCACATCACACCGTATCACATCGCATTGTAACACATCGCACCGTATCACATTGCACCGTATCATATCGGACCGTATCATATCGCATCGTATCACATCACACCATATCATATTGCACTGTAAAATATCGCAAAGTATCACATCTCATCGTATCACATCGCATCGTATCACATCGCACCGTATCACATTGCACTGCGTCACATCACACCATATCACATCGCACCGTATCACATCACACAGTATCACGTCACATCGTATCACATCGCACCGTATCACATCACATCGTATCACATCGCACCGTATCACATTGCATCGTATCACATCGCACCGTATCACATCGCATCGTAACACATCGCACCGTATCACATCGCACCGTATCACATCGCACCATATCACATCGCAACGTAACGCATCGCACCGTATCACATTGCACCGTATCACATCGCACCATATCACATCGCACCATATCACATCGCACCGTATCACATTGCACCGTATCTAATCACACCATATAACATCGCACTGTATCACATCGCACCGTATCACATCGCACCATATCACATCGCACCGTATCACATCGCACCATGTCACAACGCACCATATCACATCGCACCGTATCTCATTGCACCATATCACATCGCACCCTATCATATCGGACCCTATCATGTCGCATCATATCACATCGCACCATATCACATCCCATCGTATCACATCGCACCGTATCACATCGAACCATCTCAGAACACATCTTAACGCATCGCACCCTATCACATCGCACCATATTACATCGCATCGTATCACATTGCATCGTAACACATCGGACCATATCACATCGCACCGAATCACATCGCACCGTTACACATCGCACCGTATCACATCGTACCGTATCACATCGCACCATATCACATCACACCGTATCATATCGAACCGTATCACATCGCACCATATCACATTGCACCGTATCACATCGCACCGTATCACATCGCACCATATCAAATCGCACCATATCACATCGCACAGTATCACATCGCACCATATCATATCGCACCATATCACATTGCACAGTATGACATCGCACTGTATCACATCGCAACGTATCACATCGCAACATATGACATCGCTTCGTATGATGTCGCATCATATCACATCGCACCGTATCACATCGCACCGTATCTCATCACACCATATCACATCGCACCGTATCACGTCGCACTGTATCACGTCGCATCATATCATGTCGCATCGTATCATGTCGCACCGTATCACATCGCACCGTATCACATCGCACCGTATCACATCGCAGCGTAACATATCACACCATATCACATCGCACCGTATCATGTCGCACTGTATCACGTCGCATCGTATCATGTCGCACCGTATCACGTCGCACCGTATCACATCGCACCGTATCACATCGCAGCGTAACACATCACACCATATCACATCGCACCGTATCACATTGCATCGTAACACATCGCACCGTATCACATCGCAGCGTATCATAATGGAACGTATCACATTGCATCGTAACACATCGCACCGTATCACATCGCACCGTATCACATCGCACCATATCACATCGCAACGTAACGCATCGCACCGTATCACATTGCACCGTATCACATCGCACCATATCACATCGCACCATATCACATCGCACCGTATCACATTGCACCATATCTAATCACACCATATAACATCGCACTGTATCACATCGCACCGTATCACATCGCACCATATCACATCGCACCGTATCACATCGCACCATGTCACAACGCACCATATCACATCGCACCGTATCTCATTGAACCATATCACATCGCACCCTATCATATCGGACCCTATCATGTCGCATCATATCACATCGCACCATATCACATCCCATCGTATCACATCGCACCGTATCACATCGAACCATCTCAGAACACATCTTAACGCATCGCACCCTATCACATCGCACCATATTACATCGCATCGTATCACATTGCATCGTAACACATCGGACCATATCACATCGCACCGAATCACATCGCACCGTTACACATCGCACCGTATCACATCGTACCGTATCACATCGCACCATATCACATCACACCGTATCATATCGAACCGTATCACATCGCACCATATCACATTGCACCGTATCACATCGCACCGTATCACATCGCACCATATCAAATCGCACCATATCACATCGCACAGTATCACATCGCACCATATCATATCGCACCATATCACATTGCACAGTATGACATCGCACTGTATCACATCGCAACGTATCACATCGCAACATATGACATCGCTTCGTATGATGTCGCATCATATCACATCGCACCGTATCACATCGCACCGTATCTCATCACACCATATCACATCGCACCGTATCACGTCGCACTGTATCACGTCGCATTATATCATGTCGCATCGTATCATGTCGCACCGTATCACATCGCACCGTATCACATCGCACCGTATCACATCGCAGCGTAACACATCACACCATATCACATCGCACCGTATCATGTCGCACTGTATGACGTCGCATCGTATCATGTCGCACCGTATCACGTCGCACCGTATCACATCGCACCGTATCACATCGCAGCGTAACACATCACACCATATCACATCGCACCGTATCATGTCGCACTGTATCACGTCGCATCGTATCAAGTCGCACCGTATCACATCGCACCGTATAATGTCGCACTGTATCACATCGCACCGTATCATGTCGCAATGTATCAGATCGCATCGTATCACATCACACCGTCACACGTCGCACCTTATCACATCGCACCATATCATGTCGCATCATATCACATTGCACCGTATCACATCGCAGCGTAACACATCGCACCGTATCATGTCGCACAGTATCACGTCGCACCGTATCACATCGCACCATATCACATCGCATCGTATCACATCGCACCGTATCATGTCGCACAGTATCACGTCACACCGTATCACATCGCACCTTATCACATCGCATCGTAACACATCGCACCGTATCATGTCGCACAGTATCACGTCGTACCGTATCACATCACACCATATCATGTCGCACCGTATCACGTCACACCTTATCACATCGCACCATGTCACATCGCAATGTATCACATCGCAGCGTATCACATCGCACCGTATCAGATCGCATCTTAACACTTCGCACCGTATCACATCGCACCATATTACATTGCATCGTATCACATTGCACAGTATCACATCACACCGTATCACATCGCACCATATCTCATCACACCGTATCACATCGCACTGTATCACATCGCAGCGTATCTCATCGCAGCGTATCTCATCGCACCGTTTCACATCGCACCATATCACATCGCACCATATCTCATCGCACCGTATCACATCGCACCGTATCACATCGCACCATGTCACAATGCAACGCATCACATCACACCATATCACATCGCACCCTATCATATAGGACACTATCATGTCGCGTCATATCACATTGCACCATATCACATCCCAACGAATCACATCGCACTGTGTCACATCGCACCGTATCACATCGAACCGTCTCAGAACACATCTTAATGCATCGCACCGTATCACTTCGCACCATATTACATCGCATCGTATCACATTGCATCATAACACATCGCACCGTATCACATCGCAACATATCACATCGCACCGTATCATATCAAACCGTATCACATCGCACCATTTCACATTGCACCGTATCACATCACACCGTATCACATCGCACCATATCACATCGCACCGTATCACATCACACAGTATCACATCGCACAGTATTACATCGCATTGTATCACGTCGCACCGTATCACATCACACCGTAACACACTGCAGCCTAACACATCACACCATATCACATCGCACCGTAACACGTCGCACCGTATCACATCGCACCGTATCAGATCGCATCATAACGCATCATACCGTATCACATCGCACCATATCACATCTCATTCTATCACATTGCATCGTAACACATTGTATCGTATCACATCGCACTGCCTCACATCACACCGTATCACATCGCATTGTAACACATCGCACCGTATCACATTGCACCGTATCATATCGGACCGTATCATATCGCATCGTATCACATCACACCATATCATATAGCACTGTAAAATATCGCAAAGTATCACATCTCATCGTATCACATCACATCGTATCACATCGCACCGTATCACATCACACTGCGTCACATCACACGATATCACATCGCACCGTATCACATCACACAGTATCACGTCGCATCGTATCACATCGCACCATATCACATCACATCGTATCACATCGCATCATATCACATTATACCATCACATGTCGCACCGTATCACATCGCACCATATCATGTCACACCGTATCACATCGGACCGTATCATATCGCACCGTATTACATCACACCGTATCACATCACACCATATCGCATCGCACCGTTTCACATCACACAGTATGACATCGCACAGTATCACATCGCATTGTATCACGTCGCATCGTATGACGTCGCACCGTAACATATCGCATCGTATCACATCAAACCGTCTCAGATCACATATTAACGCATCTCACCGTGTCACATCGCACCGTGCCACATCGCACCGTATTACATCACATCGTATCACATTGCATCGTAACACATCGCACCGTATAACATCGCACCGAATCACATCGCACCGTATCACATGGCACCGTATCACATCGCACTGTATCACATCGCACCATATCACATCGCACCGTAACACATCGCACAGTATCACATTGCACCGTATCACATCACACAATATCACATCGCACAGTATCACATCGCACCGTATCACATCGTACCGTATCACATCGCACCGTATCTCATCGCACCATATCTCATCGCACCGTATCACATCACACCGTATCACATCGCACCGTATCACATTGCATCGTATCACATTGCACTGTATCACATCGCACCATAACACATCGAACCGTAACACGTCGCACCGTATCACATCGCATCGTATCACATCGTACCATATCATGTCGCACGGTAACACATCGCATAATATCACATCGCACCAAATCACGTCGCATCGTATCAAGTCACACCGTATCACGTCGCATGGTATCACATCACACCGTATCACAACGCACCGTATCACATTGCACAGTATGACATTGCAACGTATCACGTCGCATCGTATCACGTCGCATCGTATCACATCACAACGTATCACGTCGCATCGTATCACGTCGCATCGTATCACATCACAACGTATCACATCGCACCGTATCACATCGCACTGCATCACATCGCACCGTATCACATTGCACCATAACACATGGCACCATATCACATCGCACCGTATTACATCGCACCGTATCACATCACACCGTATCTCATCGCACCGTATCTCATCACACCATATCACATCGCACCATATCACATCACACCGTATCGCATCGTATCACATCACACCGTATCATATTACATCGTAACACATCTCACCGTATAATATCACACCATATCACATCGCACCGTATCACATCGCATCGTTTCACATTGCACCATAGCACATCGCACCGTATCACATCGCACCGTATCAGATTGCATCGTAACGCATCGTACCATATCACATCGCACCATATCACATTGCATCGTATCACATTACGTCGTAACACATAGCATCGTATCACATCGCACTGTCTCACATCACACTGTATCACATCGCATCATAAAACATCGCACCGTATCACATTGCACTGTATCATATCGGACCGTAACATATCTCATCATATCACATCGCACAGTATCATATTGCACTGTATAAGACCGCACCGTATCACATCGCATCGTATCACATCGCATCGTATCACATCGCACCGTATCACATCGCACTGCGTCACATCACACCATATCACATCGCACCATATCACATCGCACAGTATCACATCGCATCGTATCACAACGCACCGTATCACATCGCATCATATCTTATCACATCGTATCACATCGCACCGTATCACAAAGAATCGTAACACATCGCACCGTATCACATCAAACCGTCTCAGATCACATATTAACGCATCTCACCGTATCACATCGCACCATATTACATCGCATCGTATCACATCACACCGTATCATATTACATCGTAACACATCTCACCCTATCATATCACACCATATCACATCGCACCGTATCACATCGCATCGTTTCACGTCGCACCGTAGCACATCGCACCGTATCACATCGCACCGTATCAGATCGCATCGTAACGCATCGTACCATATCACATCGCACCATATCACATTGCATCGTATCACATTGCGTCGTAACACATAGCATCGTATCACATCGCACTGTCTCACATCACACCGTATCACATCGCATCATAACACATCGCACCGTATCACATTGCACCGTATCATATCGGACCGCAACATATCGCATCATATCACATCGCACAGTATCATATTGCACTGCATAAGACCGCACCGTATCACATCGCACCGTATCACATCGCACTGCGTCACATCACACCATATCACATCGCACCATATCACATCGCACAGTATCACATCGCATCGTATCATAACGCACCGTATCACATCGCATCATATCTTATCACATCGCATCACATCGCACTGTATCACAAAGCATCGTAACACATCGCACCATATCACATCGCACCGTATCACATCAAACCGTCTCAGATCACATATTAACGCATCTCACCGTATCACATCGCACCATATTACATCACATCGTATCACATTGCATCGTAACACATCGCACCGTATCACATCGCACCGAATCACATCGCACCGTATCACATGGCACCGTATCACATTGCACCGTATCACATCGCACCTTATCACATCGCACTGTATCACATCGCACCGTACCACATCGCACCATATCACATCGCACCGTAACACATCGCACAGTATCACATCGCACCGTATCACATCGCACCATATCACATCGCACCGTATCACAACGCACCGTATCACATCGTACCGTATCACATCGCACCTTATCTCATCGCACCATATCTCATCGCACCGTATCACATCACACCGTATCACATCGCAACGTATCACATTGCATCGTATCACATTGCACTGTATCACATCGCACCATAACACATCGAACCGTAACACATCGCACCATATCACATCGCATTGTATCACATCGCACAATATCACGTCGCATCGTATCAAGTCACACCGTATCACGTCGCATCGTATCACATCACACCGTATCACAACACACCGTATCACATCGCACAGTATGACATTGCAACGTATCACGACGCATCGTATCACGTCGCATCGTATCACATCGCACAGTATCACATCGCACCTTATCACATCACACCGTGTCACATCGCACCGTATCACATTGCACGGTAACACATGGCACCATATCACATCGCACCGTATCATGTCACACCGTATCACATCGCACCATATCACATCGAACCGTATCGCATCGTATCACATTGCACAGTATGACATTGCACAGTATCACATCACAACGTATCACATCGCATCGTAACACATCGCACCGTATCACATCGCACCGTATCATAATGGAGCGTATCACATCGCATCGTAACACATCTCACCGTATCACATCGCACCGTATCACATCGCACCGCATCACATCACACCGTATCACATCGCATCATAACACACTGCACCATATCACAACGCACCGTATCACATCACACCGTATCATATTACATCGTAACACATCTCACCGTATCATATCACACCATATCACATCGCACCGTATCACATCGCATCGTTTCACATCGCACCGTAGCACATCGCACCGTATCACATCGCACTTTATCACATCGCACCGCATCACATCAAACCATATCACATTGCATCATAACACATCGCACCATATCACAACGCACCGTATCACATCGCACCATATCACATCGCATCGTATCACATCACACCGTATCATATTACATCGTAACACATCTCACCGTATCATAATGCACCATATCACATCCCAACGAATCACATCGCACTGTGTCACATCGCACCGTATCACATCGAACCGTCTCAGAACACATCTTAATGCATCGCACCGTATCACTTCGCACCATATTACATCGCATCGTATCACATTGCATCATAACACATCGCACCGTATCACATCGCAACATATCACATCGCACCGTATCATATCAAACCGTATCACATCGCACCATTTCACATTGCACCGTATCACATCACACCGTATCACATCGCACCATATCACATCGCACCGTATCACATCACACAGTATCACATCGCACAGTATTACATCGCATTGTATCACGTCGCACCGTATCACATCACACCGTAACACACTGCAGCCTAACACATCACACCATATCACATCGCACCGTAACACCTCGCACCGTATCACATCGCACCGTATCAGATCGCATCATAACGCATCATACCGTATCACATCGCACCATATCACATCTCATTCTATCACATTGCATCGTAACACATTGTATCGTATCACATCGCACTGCCTCACATCACACCGTATCACATCGCATTGTAACACATCGCACCGTATCACATTGCACCGTATCATATCGGACCGTATCATATCGCATCGTATCACATCACACCATATCATATAGCACTGTAAAATATCGCAAAGTATCACATCTCATCGTATCACATCACATCGTATCACATCGCACCGTATCACATCACACTGCGTCACATCACACGATATCACATCGCACCGTATCACATCACACAGTATCACGTCGCATCGTATCACATCGCACCATATCACATCACATCGTATCACATCGCATCATATCACATTATACCATCACATGTCGCACCGTATCACATCGCACCATATCATGTCACACCGTATCACATCGGACCGTATCATATCGCACCGTATTACATCACACCGTATCACATCACACCATATCGCATCGCACCGTTTCACATCACACAGTATGACATCGCACAGTATCACATCGCATTGTATCACGTCGCATCGTATGACGTCGCACCGTAACATATCGCATCGTATCACATCAAACCGTCTCAGATCACATATTAACGCATCTCACCGTGTCACATCGCACCGTGCCACATCGCACCGTATTACATCACATCGTATCACATTGCATCGTAACACATCGCACCGTATAACATCGCACCGAATCACATCGCACCGTATCACATGGCACCGTATCACATCGCACTGTATCACATCGCACCATATCACATCGCACCGTAACACATCGCACAGTATCACATTGCACCGTATCACATCACACAATATCACATCGCACAGTATCACATCGCACCGTATCACATCGTACCGTATCACATCGCACCGTATCTCATCGCACCATATCTCATCGCACCGTATCACATCACACCGTATCACATCGCACCGTATCACATTGCATCGTATCACATTGCACTGTATCACATCGCACCATAACACATCGAACCGTAACACGTCGCACCGTATCACATCGCATCGTATCACATCGTACCATATCATGTCGCACGGTAACACATCGCATAATATCACATCGCACCAAATCACGTCGCATCGTATCAAGTCACACCGTATCACGTCGCATGGTATCACATCACACCGTATCACAACGCACCGTATCACATTGCACAGTATGACATTGCAACGTATCACGTCGCATCGTATCACGTCGCATCGTATCACATCACAACGTATCACGTCGCATCGTATCACGTCGCATCGTATCACATCACAACGTATCACATCGCACCGTATCACATCGCACTGCATCACATCGCACCGTATCACATTGCACCATAACACATGGCACCATATCACATCGCACCGTATTACATCGCACCGTATCACATCACACCGTATCTCATCGCACCGTATCTCATCACACCATATCACATCGCACCATATCACATCACACCGTATCGCATCGTATCACATCACACCGTATCATATTACATCGTAACACATCTCACCGTATAATATCACACCATATCACATCGCACCGTATCACATCGCATCGTTTCACATTGCACCATAGCACATCGCACCGTATCACATCGCACCGTATCAGATTGCATCGTAACGCATCGTACCATATCACATCGCACCATATCACATTGCATCGTATCACATTACGTCGTAACACATAGCATCGTATCACATCGCACTGTCTCACATCACACTGTATCACATCGCATCATAAAACATCGCACCGTATCACATTGCACTGTATCATATCGGACCGTAACATATCTCATCATATCACATCGCACAGTATCATATTGCACTGTATAAGACCGCACCGTATCACATCGCATCGTATCACATCGCATCGTATCACATCGCACCGTATCACATCGCACTGCGTCACATCACACCATATCACATCGCACCATATCACATCGCACAGTATCACATCGCATCGTATCACAACGCACCGTATCACATCGCATCATATCTTATCACATCGTATCACATCGCACCGTATCACAAAGAATCGTAACACATCGCACCGTATCACATCAAACCGTCTCAGATCACATATTAACGCATCTCACCGTATCACATCGCACCATATTACATCGCATCGTATCACATCACACCGTATCATATTACATCGTAACACATCTCACCCTATCATATCACACCATATCACATCGCACCGTATCACATCGCATCGTTTCACGTCGCACCGTAGCACATCGCACCGTATCACATCGCACCGTATCAGATCGCATCGTAACGCATCGTACCATATCACATCGCACCATATCACATTGCATCGTATCACATTGCGTCGTAACACATAGCATCGTATCACATCGCACTGTCTCACATCACACCGTATCACATCGCATCATAACACATCGCACCGTATCACATTGCACCGTATCATATCGGACCGCAACATATCGCATCATATCACATCGCACAGTATCATATTGCACTGCATAAGACCGCACCGTATCACATCGCACCGTATCACATCGCACTGCGTCACATCACACCATATCACATCGCACCATATCACATCGCACAGTATCACATCGCATCGTATCATAACGCACCGTATCACATCGCATCATATCTTATCACATCGCATCACATCACACTGTATCACAAAGCATCGTAACACATCGCACCATATCACATCGCACCGTATCACATCAAACCGTCTCAGATCACATATTAACGCATCTCACCGTATCACATCGCACCATATTACATCACATCGTATCACATTGCATCGTAACACATCGCACCGTATCACATCGCACCGAATCACATCGCACCGTATCACATGGCACCGTATCACATTGCACCGTATCACATCGCACCTTATCACATCGCACTGTATCACATCGCACCGTACCACATCGCACCATATCACATCGCACCGTAACACATCGCACAGTATCACATCGCACCGTATCACATCGCACCATATCACATCGCACCGTATCACAACGCACCGTATCACATCGTACCGTATCACATCGCACCTTATCTCATCGCACCATATCTCATCGCACCGTATCACATCACACCGTATCACATCGCAACGTATCACATTGCATCGTATCACATTGCACTGTATCACATCGCACCATAACACATCGAACCGTAACACATCGCACCATATCACATCGCATTGTATCACATCGCACAATATCACGTCGCATCGTATCAAGTCACACCGTATCACGTCGCATCGTATCACATCACACCGTATCACAACACACCGTATCACATCGCACAGTATGACATTGCAACGTATCACGACGCATCGTATCACGTCGCATCGTATCACATCGCACAGTATCACATCGCACCTTATCACATCACACCGTGTCACATCGCACCGTATCACATTGCACGGTAACACATGGCACCATATCACATCGCACCGTATCATGTCACACCGTATCACATCGCACCATATCACATCGAACCGTATCGCATCGTATCACATTGCACAGTATGACATTGCACAGTATCACATCACAACGTATCACATCGCATCGTAACACATCGCACCGTATCACATCGCACCGTATCATAATGGAGCGTATCACATCGCATCGTAACACATCTCACCGTATCACATCGCACCGTATCACATCGCACCGCATCACATCACACCGTATCACATCGCATCATAACACACTGCACCATATCACAACGCACCGTATCACATCACACCGTATCATATTACATCGTAACACATCTCACCGTATCATATCACACCATATCACATCGCACCGTATCACATCGCTTCGTTTCACATCGCACCGTAGCACATCGCACCGTATCACATCGCACTTTATCACATCGCACCGCATCACATCAAACCATATCACATTGCATCATAACACATCGCACCATATCACAACGCACCGTATCACATCGCACCATATCACATCGCATCGTATCACATCACACCGTATCATATTACATCGTAACACATCTCACCGTATCATATCACACCATATCACATCGCACCGTATCACATCGCATCGTTTCACATCGCACCGTAGCACATCGCACCGTATCACATCGCACCGTATCAGATCGCATCGTAACGCATCGTACCATATCACATCGCACCATATCACATTGCATCATATCACATTGCATCGTAACACATAGCATCGTATCACATCGCCCTGTCTCACATCACACCGTATCACATCGCATCATAACACATCACACCATATCACATCGCACCGTATCACGTCGCACTGTATCACGTCGCATCATATCATGTCGCATCGTATCATGTCGCACCGTATCACATCGCACCGTATCACATCGCACCGTATCACATCGCAGCGTAACACATCACACCATATCACATCGCACCGTATCATGTCACACTGTATCACGTCGCATCGTATCATGTCGCACCGTATCACGTCGCACCGTATCACATCGCACCGTATCACATCACAGCGTAACACATCACACCATATCACATCGCACCGTATCACATCGCACCATATTACATTGCATTGTATCACACTGCATGGCAACACATCGCATCGTATCACATCGCACCATATCACATCGCTCCGTATCACATCGCACCGTATCACATCGCACCGTATCACATCGCAACGTACCACATCGCACCGTATCAAATCGCACCGTATCACATCGCAACTTGTCACATCGCACCGTAACACATCGCACTGTATCAAATCGCAGTGTATCACATCGCAACGTATCACATCGCACCGTATCACATCGCACCGTATCTCATCACACCATATCACATCGCACCGTATCACATTGCACCGTATCACATCGCACCGTATCACATCGCACCGTATCACATCGCAACATATCACATCGCACCGTATCATATCGAACCGTATCACATCGCACCGTATCACATTGCACCGTATCACATCACACCGTATCACATCGCACCATATCACATCGCACCGTATCACATCACACAGTATGACATCGCACATTATCACATCGCATTGTATCACGTCGCATCGTATCACGTCGCACCGTAACACATCGCATTGTATCACATCGCAACGTACCACATCGCACCGTATCAAATCGCACCGTATCACATCGCAACGTGTCACATCGCACCGTAACACATCACACTATATCAAATCGCACCGTATCACATCGCAACGTATCACATCGCACCGTATCACATCGCACCATACCTCATCACACCGTATCACATCGCACCGTATCACATCACACAGTATGACATCGCACATTATCACATCGCATTGTATCACATCGCAACGTACCACATCGCACCGTATCAAATCGCACCGTATCACATCGCAACGTGTCACATCGCACCGTAACACATCACACCGTATCAAATCGCACCGTATCACATCGCAACGTATCACATCGCACCGTATCACATCGCACCATACCTCATCACACCGTATCAAATCGCTCCGTATCACATTGCATAGTATCACATCACACCGTATCACATCGCACCATATCTCATCACACCGTATCACATCGCACCGTATCACATCGCACTGTATCACATCGCACCGTATCTCATCGCACCGTATCTCATCGCATCGTATCATAACGCACCGTATCACATCGCATCATATCTTATCACATCGTATCACATCGCACCGTATCACAAAGCATCGTAACACATCGCACCATATCACATCGCACCGTATCACATCAAACCGTCTCAGATCACATATTAACGCATCTCACCGTATCACATCGCACCATATTACATCACATCGTATCACATCACATCGTAACACATCGCACCGTATCACATCGCACCGAATCACATCGCACCGTATCACATGGCACCGTATCACATTGCACCGTATCACATCGCACCTTATCACATCGCACTGTATCACATCGCACCGTATCACATCGCACCATATCACATCGCACCGTAACACATTGCACAGTATCACATCGCACCGTATCACATCGCACCATATCACATCGCACCGTATCACAACGCACCGTATCACATCGTACCGTATCACATCGCACCGTATCTCATCGCACCATATCTCATCGCACCGTATCACATCACACCGTATCACATCGCAACGTATCACATTGCATCGTATCACATTGCACTGTATCACATCGCACCATAACACATCGAACCGTAACACATCGCACCATATCACATCGCATTGTATCACATCGCACAATATCACGTCGCATCGTATCAAGTCACACCGTATCACGTCGCATCGTATCACATCACACCGTATCACAACGCACCGTATCACATCGCACAGTATGACATTGCAACTTATCACGACGCATCGTATCACGTCGCATCGTATCACATCGCACAGTATCACATCGCACCTTATCACATCACACCGTGTCACATCGCACCGTATCACATTGCACGGTAACACATGGCACCATATCACATCGCACCGTATCATGTCACACCGTATCACATCGCACCATATCACATCGAACCGTATCGCATCGTATCACATTGCACAGTATGACATTGCACAGTATCACATCGCAACGTATCACATCGCATCGTAACACATCGCACCGTATCACATCGCACCGTATCACATCGCACCATATCACATCGCACCGTATCACAACGCACCGTATCACATCGTACCGTATCACATCGCACCGTATCTCATCGCACCATATCTCATCGCACCGTATCACATCACACCGTATCACATCGCAACGTATCACATTGCATCGTATCACATTGCACTGTATCACATCGCACCATAACACATCGAACCGTAACACATCGCACCATATCACATCGCATTGTATCACATCGCACAATATCACGTCGCATCGTATCAAGTCACACCGTATCACGTCGCATCGTATCACATCACACCGTATCACAACGCACCGTATCACATCGCACAGTATGACATTGCAACTTATCACGACGCATCGTATCACGTCGCATCGTATCACATCGCACAGTATCACATCGCACCTTATCACATCACACCGTGTCACATCGCACCGTATCACATTGCACGGTAACACATGGCACCATATCACATCGCACCGTATCATGTCACACCGTATCACATCGCACCATATCACATCGAACCGTATCGCATCGTATCACATTGCACAGTATGACATTGCACAGTATCACATCGCAACGTATCACATCGCATCGTAACACATCGCACCGTATCACATCGCACCGTATCATAATGGAGCGTATCACATCGCATCGTAACACATCTCACCGTATCACATCGCACCGTATCACATCGCACCGCATCACATCACACCGTATCACATCGCATCATAACACATTGCACCATATCACAACGCACCGTATCACATCGCACCATATCACATCGCATCGTATCACATCACACCGTATCATATTACATCGTAACACATCTCACTGTATCATATCACACCATATCACATCGCACCGTATCACATCGTATCGTTTCACATCGCACCGTAGCACATCGCACCGTATCACATCGCACTTTATCACATCGCACCGCATCACATCAAACCATATCACATTGCATCATAACACATCGCACCATATCACAACGCACCGTATCACATCGCACCATATCACATCGCACCGTATCAGATCGCATCGTAACGCATCGTACCATATCACATCGCACCATATCACATCACACCGTATCACATCGCATCATAACACATCACACCATATCACATCGCACCGTATCATGTCGCACTGTATCACGTCGCATCATATCATGTCGCATCGTATCATGTCGCACCGTATCACATCGCACCGTATCACATCGCACCGTATCACATCGCAGCGTAACACATCACACCATATCACATCGCACCGTATCATGTCGCACTGTATCACGTCGCATCGTATCATGTCGCACCGTATCACGTCGCACCGTATCACATCGCACCGTATCACATCGCAGCGTAACACATCACACCATATCACATCGCACCGTATCATGTCGCACTGTATCACGTCGCATCGTATCAAGTCGCACCGTATCACATCGCACCGTATAATGTCGCACTGTATCACATCGCACCGTATCATGTCGCAATGTATCAGATCGCATCGTATCACATCACACCGTCATACGTCGCACCTTATCACATCGCACCATATCATGTCGCATCGTATCACATTGCACCGTATCACATCGCAGCGTAACACATCGCACCGTATCATGTCGCACAGTATCACGTCGCACCGTATCACATCGCACCATATCACATCGCATCGTATCACATCGCACCGTATCATGTCGCACAGTATCACGTCACACCGTATCACATCGCACCTTATCACATCGCATCGTAACACATCGCACCGTATCATGTCGCACAGTATCACGTCGTACCGTATCACATCACACCATATCATGTCGCGCCGTATCACGTCACACCTTATCACATCGCACCATGTCACATCGCAATGTATCACATCGCAGCGTATCACATCGCACCGTATCAGATCGCATCTTAACACTTCGCACCGTATCACATCGCACCATATTACATTGCATCGTATCACACTGCATGGCAACACATTGCATCGTATCACATCGCACCATATCACATCGCTCCGTATCACATCGCACCGTATCACATCGCAACGTATCACATCGCAACGTACCACATCGCACCGTATCAAATCGCACCGTATCACATCGCAACTTGTCACATCGCACCGTAACACATCGCACTGTATCAAATCGCAGTGTATCACATCGCAACGTATCACATCGCACCGTATCACATCGCACCGTATCTCATCACACCGTATCACATCGCACCGTATCACATTGCACCGTATCACATCGCAACATATCACATCGCACCGTATCATATCGAACCGTATCACATCGCACCGTATCACATTGCACCGTATCACATCACACCGTATCACATCGCACCATATCACATCGCACCGTATCACATCACACAGTATGACATCGCACATTATCACATCGCATTGTATCACGTCGCATCGTATCACGTCGCACCGTAACACATCGCATTGTATCACATCGCAACCTACCACATCGCACCGTATCAAATCGCACCGTATCACATCGCAACGTGTCACATCGCACCGTAACACATCACACTATATCAAATCGCACCGTATCACATCGCAACGTATCACATCGCACCGTATCACATCGCAACATACCTCATCACACCGTATCACATCGCACCGTATCACATCACACAGTATGACATCGCACATTATCACATCGCATTGTATCACATCGCAACGTACCACATCGCACCGTATCAAATCGCACCGTATCACATCGCAACGTGTCACATCGCACCGTAACACATCACACCGTATCAAATCGCACCGTATCACATCGCAACGTATCACATCGCACCGTATCACATCGCACCATACCTCATCACACCGTATCAAATCGCTCCGTATCACATTGCATAGTATCACATCACACCGTATCACATCGCACCATATCTCATCACTCCGTATCACATCGCACCGTATCACATCGCACTGTATCACATCGCACCGTATCTCATCGCACCGTATCTCATCGCACCGTATCGCATCGCACCATATCACATCGCACCATATCTCATCGCACCGTATCACATCGCACCATGTCACAATGCAATGCATCACATCACACCATATCACATCACACCCTATCATATAGGACACTATCATGTCGCGTCATATCACATTGCACCATATCACATCCCAACGAATCACATCGCACTGTGTCACATCGCACCGTATCACATCGAACCGTCTCAGAACACATCTTAATGTATCGCACCGTATCACTTCGCACCATATTACATCGCATCGTATCACATTGCATCATAACACATCGCACCGTATCACATCGCAACATATCACATCGCACCGTATCATATCGAACCGTATCACATCGCACCGTTTCACATTGCACCGTATCACATCACACCGTATCACATCGCACCATATCACATCGCACCGTATCACATCACACAGTATCACATCGCACAGTATCACACCGCATTGTATCACATCGCATCGTATCACGTCGCACCGTAACACATCGCATTGTATCACGTCGCACCGTATCACATCACACCGTAACACACTGCAGCCTAACACATCACACCATATCACATCGCACCGTAACACGTCGCACCGTATCACATCGCACCGTATCAGATCGCATCATAACGCATCATACCGTATCACATCGCACCATATCACATCTCATTGTATCACATTGCATCGTAACACATTGTATCGTATCACATCGCACTGCCTCACATCACACCGTATCACATCGCATTGTAACACATCGCACCATATCACATTGCACCGTATCATATCGGACCGTATCATATCGCATCGTATCACATCACACCATATCATATAGCACTGTAAAATATCGCAAAGTATCACATCTCATCATATCACATCGCATCGTATCACATCGCACCGTATCACATCACACTGCGTCACATCACACCATATCACATCGCACCGTATCACATCACACAGTATCACGTCGCATCGTATCACATCGCACCATATCACATCACATCGTATCACATCGGATCATATCACATTATACCATCACATGTCGCACCGTATCACATCGCACCATATCATGTCACACCATATCACATCGCACCGTATCATATCGCACCGTATTACATCACACCGTATCACATCACACCATATCACATCGCACCGTATCACATCACACAGTATGACATCGCACAGTATCACATCGCATTGTATCACGTCGCATCGTATGACGTCGCACCGTAACACATCGCATCGTATCACGTCGCACCGTATCACATCACACCGTAACACATTGCAGCGTAACACATCACACCATATCACATCGCACTGTAACACTTCGCACCGTATCACATCGCACCGTATCAGATCACATCATAACGCATCATACCGTATCACATCGCACCATATCACATCTCATTGTATCACATTGCATCATAACACATCTCACCGTATCACATCACACCATGTCACATCGCACCGTATCACATCGCACCGTATCACGTCGCACCGTATCACATCGCACCATAACACGTCGCACCATAACACATCGCACCGT
This sequence comes from Carcharodon carcharias, assembly GCF_017639515.1. Lineage (NCBI taxonomy): Eukaryota > Metazoa > Chordata > Chondrichthyes > Lamniformes > Lamnidae > Carcharodon > Carcharodon carcharias. Next base: position 34,386,656 of record NC_054496.1, read on the forward strand.
ATCACATCACACCGTATCACGTCGCACCGTATCACGTCGCAATGTATCACATCGCACCGTTTCACGTCGCACCGTATCACGTCGCAATGTATCACATCGCACCGTTTCACGTCGCACCATAACATATCGCACCGTATCATGTTGCACCTTATCACATCGCACAGTATCACATCGCACCGTATCAGATCGCATCATAACGCATCATACTGTATCACATCGCACCACATCACATCTCATTGTATCACATTGCATCGTAACACATCCCATCGTATCACATCGCACTGCCTCACATCACACCGTATCACATCGCATTGTAACACATCGCACCGTATCACATTGCACCGTATCATATCGGACCGTATCATATCGCATCGTATCACATCACACCATATCATATAGCACTGTAAAATATCGCAAAGTATCACATCTCATCGTATCACATCGCATCGTATCACATCGCACCGTATCACATTGCACTGCGTCACATCACACCATATCACATCGCACCGTATAACATCACACAGTATCACGTCGCATCGTATCACATCGCACCGTATCACATCACATCGTATCACATCGCACCGTATCACATTGCATCGTATCACATCGCACCGTATCACATTGCATCGTAACACATCGCACCGTATCACATCGCAGCTTATCATAATGGAACGTATCACATCGCATCGTAACACATCGCACCGTATCACATCGCACCGTATCACATCGCACCATATCACATCGCAACGTAACGCATCGCACCGTATCACATTGCACCGTATCACATCGCACCATATCACATCGCACCATATCACATCGCACCGTATCACATTGCACCGTATCTAATCACACCATATAACATCGCACTGTATCACATCGCACCGTATCACATCGCACCATATCACATCGCACCGTATCACATCGCACCATGTCACAACGCACCATATCACATCGCACCGTATCTCATTGCACCATATCACATCGCACCCTATCATATCGGACCCTATCATGTCGCATCATATCACATCGCACCATATCACATCCCATCGTATCACATCGCACCGTATCACATCGAACCGTCTCAGAACACATCTTAACGCATCGCACCGTATCACATCGCACCGTATCTCATCACACCGTATCACATCGCACCGTATCACATTGCACCGTACCACATCGCACCGTATCACATCGCACCGTATCACATTGCAACATATCACATCGCACCGTATCATATCGAACCGTATCACATCGCACCGTATCACATTGCACCGTATCACATCACACAGTATGACATCGCACATTATCACATCGCATTGTATCACGTCGCATCGTATCACGTCGCACCGTAACACATCGCATTGTATCACATCGCAACGTACCACATCGCACCGTATCAAATCGCACCGTATCACATCGCAACGTGTCAAATCGCACAGTAACACATCACACCGTATCAAATCGCACCGTATCACATCGCAACGTATCACATCGCACCGTATCACATTGCACCTTACCTCATCACACCGTATCACATCGCACCTTATCACATCACACAGTATGACATCGCACATTATCACATCGCATTGTATCACGTCGCATCGTATCATGTCGCACCGTAACACATCACACCGTATCATATCACATCGTAACAGATCGCACCGTATCATATCACACCATATGATATGGCACCGTTTCATATCGCATCATATCACAGCGCACCGTATCACATCGCACCGTACCACATCACACCATATCACATCGCACCGTATCATATCGCGAAGTATCACATCACACCGTAGCACATCGCACTTTATCACATCGCACCGTATCAGATTGCATTGCAACGCATCGTACCGTATCACATCGCACCATATCACATCGCATCGTATCACATTGCATCATAACACATCGCATCGTATCACATCGCACCGTATCACATCGCACCGCATCACATCACACCGTATCACATCGCATCATAACACATCGCACCATATCACAACGCACCGTATCACATCGCACCATATCACATCGCACCGTATCACATCTCACAGTATGATATCGCACAGTATCACATCGCAACGTATCACGTCGCATCATATCACGTCGCACCGTAACACATCGCAGCGTAACACATCACACCATATCACATTGCACCGTATCACGTCGCACTGTATCACGTCGCACCGAAACACGTCGCACCGTAACACGTCACACCGTATCACATCGCACCGTATTACATCGCACCGTATCACATCACACCGTATCTCATCGCACCGTATCTCATCACACCATATCACATTGCACCATATCACATCACACCGTATCGCATCGTATCACATCACATCATATTAAATCGCACCGTATCACATCGCACCATATCATGTCACACCGTATCACATCGCACCGTATCATATCGCACCGTATTACATCACACCGTATCACATCACACCATATCACATCGCACCGTATCACATCACACAGTATGACATCGCACAGTATCACATCGCATTGTATCACGTCGCATCGTATGACGTCGCACCGTAACACATCGCATCGTATCACGTCGCACCGTATCACATCACACCGTAACACATTGCAGCGTAACACATCACACCATATCACATCGCACTGTAACACTTCGCACCGTATCACATCGCACCGTATCAGATCACATCATAACGCATCATACCGTATCACATCGCACCATATCACATCTCATTGTATCACATTGCATCATAACACATCTCACCGTATCACATCACACCATGTCACATCGCACCGTATCACATCGCACCGTATCACGTCGCACCGTATCACATCGCACCATAACACGTCGCACCATAACACATCGCACCGTATCACATCACACCGTATCACGTCGCACCGTATCACGTCGCAATGTATCACATCGCACCGTTTCACGTCGCACCGTATCACGTCGCAATGTATCACATCGCACCGTTTCACGTCGCACCATAACATATCGCACCGTATCATGTTGCACCTTATCACATCGCACAGTATCACATCGCACCGTATCAGATCGCATCATAACGCATCATACTGTATCACATCGCACCACATCACATCTCATTGTATCACATTGCATCGTAACACATCCCATCGTATCACATCGCACTGCCTCACATCACACCGTATCACATCGCATTGTAACACATCGCACCGTATCACATTGCACCGTATCATATCGGACCGTATCATATCGCATCGTATCACATCACACCATATCATATAGCACTGTAAAATATCGCAAAGTATCACATCTCATCGTATCACATCGCATCGTATCACATCGCACCGTATCACATTGCACTGCGTCACATCACACCATATCACATCGCACCGTATAACATCACACAGTATCACGTCGCATCGTATCACATCGCACCGTATCACATCACATCGTATCACATCGCACCGTATCACATTGCATCGTATCACATCGCACCGTATCACATTGCATCGTAACACATCGCACCGTATCACATCGCAGCTTATCATAATGGAACGTATCACATCGCATCGTAACACATCGCACCGTATCACATCGCACCGTATCACATTGCACCATATCACATCGCAACGTAACGCATCGCACCGTATCACATTGCACCGTATCACATCGCACCATATCACATCGCACCATATCACATCGCACCGTATCACATTGCACCGTATCTAATCACACCATATAACATCGCACTGTATCACATCGCACCGTATCACATCGCACCATATCACATCGCACCGTATCACATCGCACCATGTCACAACGCACCATATCACATCGCACCGTATCTCATTGCACCATATCACATCGCACCCTATCATATCGGACCCTATCATGTCGCATCATATCACATCGCACCATATCACATCCCATCGTATCACATCGCACCGTATCACATCGAACCGTCTCAGAACACATTTTAACGCATCGCACCGTATCACATCGCACCGTATCTCATCACACCGTATCACATCGCACCGTATCACATTGCACCGTACCACATCGCACCGTATCACATCGCACCGTATCACATTGCAACATATCACATCGCACCGTATCATATCGAACCGTATCACATCGCACCGTATCACATTGCACCGTATCACATCACACAGTATGACATCGCACATTATCACATCGCATTGTATCACGTCGCATCGTATCACGTCGCACCGTAACACATCGCATTGTATCACATCGCAACGTACCACATCGCACCGTATCAAATCGCACCGTATCACATCGCAACGTGTCAAATCGCACAGTAACACATCACACCGTATCAAATCGCACCGTATCACATCGCAACGTATCACATCGCACCGTATCACATTGCACCATACCTCATCACACCGTATCACATCGCACCTTATCACATCACACAGTATGACATCGCACATTATCACATCGCATTGTATCACGTCGCATCGTATCATGTCGCACCGTAACACATCACACCGTATCATATCACATCGTAACAGATCGCACCGTATCATATCACACCATATGATATGGCACCGTTTCATATCGCATCATATCACAGCGCACCGTATCACATCGCACCGTACCACATCACACCATATCACATCGCACCGTATCATATCGCGAAGTATCACATCACACCGTAGCACATCGCACTTTATCACATCGCACCGTATCAGATTGCATTGCAACGCATCGTACCGTATCACATCGCACCATATCACATCGCATCGTATCACATTGCATCATAACACATCGCATCGTATCACATCGCACCGTATCACATCGCACCGCATCACATCACACCGTATCACATCGCATCATAACACATCGCACCATATCACAACGCACCGTATCACATCGCACCATATCACATCGCACCGTATCACATCTCACAGTATGATATCGCACAGTATCACATCGCAACGTATCACGTCGCATCATATCACGTCGCACCGTAACACATCGCAGCGTAACACATCACACCATATCACATTGCACCGTATCACGTCGCACTGTATCACGTCGCACCGAAACACGTCGCACCGTAACACGTCACACCGTATCACATCGCACCGTATTACATCGCACCGTATCACATCACACCGTATCTCATCGCACCGTATCTCATCACACCATATCACATTGCACCATATCACATCACACCGTATCGCATCGTATCACATCACATCATATTAAATCGCACCGTATCACATCGCACCATATCAGATCACACCGTCTCGCATCGTATCACATCACACCGTATCATATTACATCGTAACACATCTCACCGTATCATATCACACCATATCACATCGCACCGTATCACATCGCATCGTTTCACATTGCACCGTAGCACATCGCACCGTATCACATCGCACCGTATCAGATTGCATCGTAACGCATCGTACCATATCACATCACACCATATCACATTGCATCGTATCACATTGCGTCGTAACACATAGCATCGTATCACATCGCACTGTCTCACATCACACCGTATCACATCGCATCATAACACATCGCACCGTATCACATTGCACCGTATCATATCGGACCGTAACATATCGCATCATATCACATCGCACAGTATCATATTGCACTGTATAAGACCGCACCGTATCACATCGCACCGATCACACCATATCACATCGCACCATATCACATCGCACAGTATCACATCGCATCGTATCACATCGCATCATATCTTATCACATCGTATCACATCGCAGCGTATCACAAAGCATCGTAACACATCGCACCATATCACATCGCACCGTATCACATCAAACCGTCTCAGATCACATATTAACGCATCTCACCGTGTCACATCGCACCGTGTCACATCGCACCGTATTACATCACATCGTATCACATTGCATCGTAACACATCGCACCGTATAACATCGCACCGAATCACATCGCACCGTATCACATTGCACCGTATCTCATCGCACCATATCTCATCGCACCGTATCACATCACACCGTATCACATCGCACCGTATCACATTGCATCGTATCACATTGCACTGTATCACATCGCACCATAACACATCGAACCGTAACACATCGCACCGTATCACATCGCATCGTATCACATCGTACCATATCATGTCGCACCGTAACACATCGCATAATATCACATCGCACCATATCACGTCGCATCGTATCAAGTCACACCGTATCACGTCGCATGGTATCACATCACACCGTATCACAACGCACCGTATCACATCGCACAGTATGACATTGCAACGTATCACGTCGCATCGTATCACGTTGCATCGTATCACATCACAACGTATCACATCGCACCGTATCACATCGCACTGCATCACATCGCACCGTATCACATTGCACCGTAACACATGGCACCATATCACATCGCACCGTATTACATCGCATCGTATCACATCACACCGTATCTCATCGCACCGTATCTCATCACACCATATCACATCGCACCATATCACATCACACCGTATCGCATCGTATCACATCACATCATATTAAATCGCACCGTATCACATCGCACCATATCAGATCACACCGTCTCGCATCGTATCACATCACACCGTATCATATTACATCGTAACACATCTCACCGTATAATATCACACCATATCACATCGCACCGTATCACATCGCATCGTTTCACATTGCACCATAGCACATCACACCGTATCACATCGCACCGTATCAGATTGCATCGTAACGCATCGTACCATATCACATCGCACCATATCACATTGATTCGTATCACATTGCGTCGTAACACATAGCATCGTATCACATCGCACTGTCTCACATCACACCGTATCACATCGCATCATAAAACATCGCACCGTATCACATTACACTGTATCATATCGGACCGTAACATATCTCATCATATCACATCGCACAGTATCATATTGCACTGTATAAGACCGCACCGTATCACATCGCATCGTATCACATCGCATCGTATCACATCGCACTGTATCACATCGCACTGCGTCACATCACACCATATCACATCGCACAATATCACATCGCACAGTATCACATCGCATCGTATCACAACGCACCGTATCACATCGCATCATATCTTATCACATCGTATCACATCGCACCGTATCACAAAGAATCGTAACACATCGCACCGTATCACATCAAACCGTCTCAGATCACATATTAACGCATCTCACCGTATCACATCGCACCATATTACATCGCATCGTATCACATCACACCGTATCATATTACATCGTAACACATCTCACCCTATCATATCACACCATATCACATCGCACCGTATCACATCGCATCGTTTCACGTCGCACCGTAGCACATCGCACCGTATCACATCGCACCGTATCAGATCGCATCGTAACGCATCGTAACATATCACATCGCACCATATCACATTGCATCGTATCACATTGCGTCGTAACACATAGCATCGTATCACATCGCACTGTCTCACATCACACCGTATCACATCGCATCATAACACATCGCACCGTATCACATTGCACCGTATCATATCGGACCGTAACATATCGCATCATATCACATCGCACAGTATCATATTGCACTGTATAAGACCGCACCGTATCACATCGCACCGTATCACATCGCACTGCGTCACATCACACCATATCACATCGCACCATATCACATCGCACAGTATCACATCGCATCGTATCACAACGCACCGTATCACATCGCATCATATCTTATCACATCGCATCACATCGCACCGTATCACAAAGCATCGTAACACATCGCACCATATCACATCGCACCGTATCACATCAAACCGTCTCAGATCACATATTAACGCATCTCACCGTATCACATCGCACCATATTACATCACATCGTATCACATTGCATCGTAACACATCGCACCGTATCACATCGCACCGAATCACATCGCACCGTATCACATGGCACCGTATCACATTGCACCGTATCACATCGCACCTTATCACATCGCACTGTATCACATCGCACCGTATCACATCGCACCATATCACATCGCACCGTAACACATCGCACAGTATCACATCGCACCGTATCACATCTCACCATATCGCATCGCACCGTATCACAACGCACCGTATCACATCGTACCGTATCACATCGCACCGTATCTCATCGCACCATATCTCATCGCACCGTATCACATCACACCGTATCACATCGCAACGTATCACATTGCATCGTATCACATTGCACTGTATCACATCGCACCATAACACATCGAACCGTAACACATCGCACCATATCACATCGCATTGTATCACATCGCACAATATCACGTCGCATCGTATCAAGTCACACCGTATCACGTCGCATCGTATCACATCACACCGTATCACAACACACCGTATCACATCGCACAGTATGACATTGCAACGTATCACGACGCATCGTATCACGTCGCATCGTATCACATCGCACAGTATCACATCGCACCTTATCACATCACACCGTGTCACATCGCACCGTATCAAATTGCACGGTAACACATGGCACCAAATCACATCGCACTGTATCATGTCACACCGTATCACATCGCACCATATCACATCGAACCGTATTGCATCGTATCACATTGCACAGTATGACATTGCACAGTTTCACATCGCAACGTATCACAACGCATCGTAACACATCGCACCGTATCACATCGCACCGTATCATAATGGAGCGTATCACATCGCATCGTAACACATCTCACCGTATCACATCGCACCGTATCACATCGCACCGCATCACATCACACCGTATCACATCGCATCATAACACATTGCACCATATCACAACGCACCGTATCACATCGCACCATATCACATCGCATCGTATCACATCACACCGTATCATATTACATCGTAACACATCTCACCGTATCATATCACACCATATCACATCGCACCGTATCACATCGCATCGTTTCACATCGCACCGTAGCACATCGCACCGTATCACATCGGACTTTATCACATCGCACCGCATCACATCAAACCATATCACATTGCATCATAACACATCGCACCATATCACAACGCACTGTGTCACATCGCACCATATCACATCGCATCGTATCACATCACACCGTATCATATTACATCGTAACACATCTCACCGTATCATATCACACCATATCACATCGCACCGTAACACATCGCATCGTTTCACATCGCACCGTATCAGATCGCATCGTAACGCATCGTACCATATCACATCGCACCATATCACATTGCATCGTATCACATTGCGTCGTAACACATAGCATCGTATCACATCGCACTGTCTCACATCACACCGTATCACATCGCATCATAACACATCGCACCGTATCACATTGCACCGTATCATATTGGACCGTAACATATCGCATCATATCACATCGCACAGTATCATATTGCAATGTATAAGACCGCACCGTATCACATCGCACCGTATCACATCGCACTGCGTCACATCACACCATATCACATCGCACCATATCACATCGCACAGTATCACATCGCATCGTATCACAACGCACCGTATCACATCGCATCATATCTTATCACATCGTATCACATCGCAGCGTATCACAAAGCATCGTAACACATCGCACCATATCACTTCGCACCGTATCACATCAAACCGTCTCAGATCACATATTAACGCATCTCACCGTGTCACATCGCACCATATTACATCACATCGTATCACATTGCATCGTAACACATCGCACCGTATCACATCGCACCGAATCACATCGCACCGTATCACATGGCACCGTATCACATTGCACCGTATCACATCGCACCTTATCACATCGCACTGTATCACATCGCACCGTATCACATCGCACCATATCACATCGCACCGTAACACATCGCACAGTATCACATTGCACCGTATCACATCACACCATATCACATCGCTCCGTATCACATCGCACCGTATCACATCGTACCGTATCGCATCGCACCGTATCTCATCGCACCATATCTCATCGCACCGTATCACATCACACCTTATCACATCACACCGTATCACATTGCATCGTATCACATTGCACTGTATCACATCGCACCATAACACATCGAACCGTAGCACATCGCACCGTATCACATCGCATCGTATCACATCGTACCATATCATGTCGCACCGTAACACATCGCATCGTATCACATCGCACTGCATCACATTGCACCATATCACATCGCACCATATCACATCGCACCGTATCATATCGCACAGTATCACATCGCACCATATCACATCACACCGTGTCACATCGCACCGTATCACATTGCACCGTAACACATGGCACCATATCTCATCGCACCGTAACACACGGCACCATATCACATCGCACCGTATCATGTCACACCGTATCACATCGCACCATATCACATCGAACCGTATCGCATCGTATCACATCGCACAGTATGACATCGCACAGTATCACATCACAACGTATCACATCGCATTGTAACACATCGCACCGTATCACATCGCACCGTATCATAATGGACCGTATCACATCGCATCGTAACTCATCTCACCGTATCACATCGCACCATATCACATCGCACCGCATCACATCACACCGTATCACATCGCATCATAACACATCGCACCATATCACAACGCACTGTATCACATCGCACCATATCACATCGCACCATATCACATCACACAGTTTGATATCGCACAGTATCACATCGCAACGTCTCACGTCGCATCGTATCACGTCGCACCGTAACACATCACAGCGTAACACATCACACCATATCACATCGCACCGTATCACGTCGCACTGTATCACGTCGCACCGAAACACGTCGCACCGTAACACCTCGCACCGTATCACGTCACACCGTATCACATCGCACCGTATCACATCTCATCGTATCACATTATACCATCTCACGTCGCACCGTATCACATCACACCATGTCATATCTCACCGTATCACATCGCACAGTATGACATCGCACAGTATCACTTCGCAACGTATCACATCGCATCGTAACACATCGCACCGTATCACATCGCACCGTATCATAATGGACCGTATCACATCGCATCATAACAGATCTCACCGTATCACATCGCACCGTATCTCATCGCACCGCATCACATCACACCGTATCACATCGCATCATAACACATCGCACCATATCACAACGCACCGTATCACATCGCACCATATCACATCGCACCATATCACATCACACAGTATGATATCGCACAGTATCACATCGCAACGTATCACGTCGCATCATATCACGTCGCACCATAACACATCGCAGCGTAACACATCACACCATATCACATCGCACCGTATCACATCACACTGTATCACGTCGCACCGAAACACGTCGCAGCGTAACATGTCACACCGTATCACATCACACCGTATCACATCGCACCGTATCACATTGCATCGTATCACATTGCACTGTATCGCATCACACCATAACACATCGAACCGTAACACATCGCACCGTATCACATCGCATCGTATCACATCGTACCATATCATGTCGCACCGTAACACATCGCATAATATCACATCGCACCATATCACGTCGCATTGTATCAAGTCACACCGTATCACGTCGCATCGTATCACATCACACCGTGTCACAACGCACCGTATCACATCGCACAGTATGACATTGCAACGTATCACGTCGCATCGTATCACGTCGCATCGTATCACATCACAACGTATCACATCGCACCGTATCACATCGCACTGTATCACATCGCACCATATCACATCGCACCATATCACATCGCACCGTATCATATCGCACAGTATCACATCGCACCTTATCAGATCACACCGTGTCACATCGCACCGTATCACATTGCACCGTAACACATGGCACCATATCACATCGCAGCGTAACACACGGCACCATATCACATCGAACCGTATCGCATCGTATCATATCGCACAGTATGACATCGCACAGTATGACATCGCAACGTATCACATCGCAACGTAACACATCGCACCGTATCACATCGCACCACATCATAATGGACCGTATCACATCGCATTGTAACACATCTCACCGTATCACATTGCACCATATCACATCGCACCGCATCACATCACACCGTATCACATCGCATCATAACACATCGCACCATATCACAACGCACCGTATCACATCGCACCATATCACATCGCACCGTATCACATCACACAGTTTGATATCGCACAGTATCACATCGCAACGTATCACGTCGCATCGTATCACATCGCACCGTAACACTTGCAGCGTAACAGATCACACCATATCACATCGCACCGTTTCACGTCGCACTGTATCACGTCGCACCGAAACACGTCGCACCGTAACACGTCGCACCGTATCACGTCGCACGGTATCACATCGCACCGTATCACATCGCATCGTATCACATTATACCATCTCACGTCGCACCATATCACATCACACCATGTCATATCGCACCGTATCACATCGCACCGTATCACATCGCACCGCATCACATCACACCATATCACATCGCATCATAACACATCGCACCATATCACAACGCACCGTATCACATCGCACCATATCACATCGCACCGTATCACATCACACACTATGATATCGCACAGTATCACATCGCAACGTATCACGTCACATCGTATCACGTCGCACCGTAACACATCGCAGCGTAACACATCACACCATATCACATCGCACCGTATCACGTCGCACTGTATCACGCCGCACCGAAACACGTCGCACCGTAACACGTCGCACCGTATCACATCGCACCGTATTACATCGCACCGTATCACATCACACCGTATCTCATCGCACCGTATCACATCACACCATATCACATCGCACCATATCACATCACACCGTATCGCATCGTATCACATCACATCATATTAAATCGCACCGTATCACATCGCAACATATCAGATCACACCGTCTCGCATCGTATCACATCACACCGTATCATATTACATCGTAACACATCTCACCGTATCATATCACACCATATCACATCGCACCGTATCACATCGCATCGTTTCATATCGCACCGTAGCACATCGCACCGTATCACATCGCACCGTATGAGATCGCATCGTAACGCATCGTACCATATCACATCGCACCATATCACATTGCATCGTATCACATTGCGTCGTAACACATAGCATCGTATCACATCGCACTGTCTCACATCACACCGTATCACATCGCATCATAAAACATCGCACCGTATCACATTGCACCGTATCATATCGGACCGTAACATATCGCATCATATCACATCGCACAGTATCATATTGCACTGTATAAGACCGCACCGTATTACATCGCATCGTATCACATCGCACCGTATCACATCGCACTGCGTCACATCACACCATATCACATCGCACCATATTACATCGCACAGTATCACATCGCATCGTATCACAACGCACCGTATCACATCGCATCATATCTTATCACATCGTATCACATCGCACCGTATCACAAAGAATCGTAACACATCGCACCATATCACATCGCACCGTATCACATCAAACCGTCTCAGATCACATATTAACGCATCTCACCGTATCACATCGCACCATATTACATCGCATCGTATCACATCACACCGTATCATATTACATCGCAACACATCTCACCGTATCATATCACACCATATCACATCGCACCGTATCACATCGCACCGTATCAGATTGCATCGTAACGCATCGTACCATATCACATCGCACCATATCACATTGCATCGTATCACATTGCATCGTAACACATAACATCGTATCACATCGCACTGTCTCACATCACACCGTATCACATCGCATCATAACACATTGCACCATATCACATTGCACCGTATCATATCAGACCGTAACATATCGCATCATATCACATCGCACAGTATCATATTGCACTGTATAAGACCGCACCGTATCACATCGCACCGTATCACATCGCACTGCGTCACATCACACCATATCACATCGCACCATATCACATCGCACAGTATCACATCGCATCGTATCACAACGCACCGTATCACATCGCATCATATCTTATCACATCGTATCACATCGCAGCGTATCACAAAACATCGTAACACATCGCACCATATCAGATCGCACCGTATCACATCAAACCGTCTCAGATTACATATTAACGCATCTCACCGTATCACATCGCACCATATTACATCACATCATATCACATTGCATCGTAACACATCGCACCATATCACATCGCACCGAATCACATCGCACCGTATCACATGGCACCGTATCACATTGCACCATATCACATCGCACCTTATAACATCGCACTGTATCACATCGCACCGTATCACATCGCACCATATCACATCGCACCGTAACACATCGCACAGTATCACATCGCACCGTATCACATCGCACCATATCACATCGCACCGTATCACATCGTACCGTATCACATCGCACCGTATCTCATCGCACCATATCTCATCGCACCGTATCACATCACACCGTATCACATCGCAACGTATCACATTGCATCGTATCACATTGCACTGTATCACATCGCACCATAACACATCGAACCGTAACACATCGCACCGTATCACATCGCATTGTATCACATTGCACCATATCACGTCGCATCGTATCAAGTCACACCGTATCACGTCGCATCGTATCACATCACACCGTATCACAACGCGCCGTATCACATCGCACAGTATGACATTGCAACGTATCACGTCGCATCGTATCACGTCACATCGTATCACATCGCACAGTATCACATCGCACCTTATCACATCACACCGTGTCACATCGCACCGTATCACATTGCACCGTAACATATGGCACCATATCACATCGCACCGTATCATGTCACACCGTATCACATCGCACCATATCACATCGAACCGTATCGCATCGTATCACATCCCACAGTATGACATTGCACAGTATCACATCGCAACGTATCACATCGCATCGTAACACATCGCACCGTAAAACATCGCACCGTATCATAATGGACCGTATCACATCGCATCGTAACACATCTCACCGTATCACATCACACCGTATCATATCGCACCGCATCACATCACACCGTATCACATTGCATCATAACACATCGCACCATATCACAACGCACCATATCACATCGCACCATATCACATCGCATCGTATCACATCACACCGTATCATATTACATCGTAACACATCTCACCGTATCATATCACACCATATCACATCGCACCGTATCACATCGCATCGTTTCACATCGCACCGTAGCACATCGCACCGTATCACATCACACCGTATCAGATCGCATCGTAACGCATCGTACCATATCACATCGCACCATATCACATTGCATCGTATCACATTGCGTCGTAACACATAGCATCGTATCACATCGCACTGTCCCACATCACACCGTATCACATCGCATCATAACACATCGCACCGTATCGCATTGCACCGTATCATATCGGACCGTAACATATCGCATCATATCACATCGCACAGTATCATATTGCACTGTATAAGACCGCACCGTATCACATCGCACCGTATCACATCACACTGCGTCACATCACACCATATCACATCGCACCATATCACATCGCACAGTATCACATCGCATCGTATCACAACGCACCGTATCACATCGCATCATATCTTATCACATTGCAGCGTATCACAAAGCATCGTAACACATCGCACCATATCACTTCGCACCGTATCACATCAAACCGTCTCAGATCACATATTAACGCATCTCACCGTATCACATCGCACCATATTACATCACATCGTATCACATCGCACTGTATCACATCGCACCGTATCACATCGCACCATATCACATCGCACCGTAACACATTGCACAGTATCACATCGCACCGTATCACATCGCACCATATCACATCGCTCCGTATCACATTGCACCGTAACACATCGTACCGTATCACATCGCACCGTATCTCATCGCACCATATCTCATCGCACCGTATCACATCACACCTTATCACATCACACCGTATCACTTTGCATCGTATCACATTGCACTGTATCACATCGAACCATAACACATCGAACCGTAGCACATCGCACCGTAACACATCGCATCGTATCACATCGCACCATATCACGTCGCATCGTATCAAGTCACACCGTATCACGTCGCATCGTATCACATCACACCGTATCACAACGCACCGTATCACATCGCACAGTATGACATTGCAATGTTTCACGTCGCATTGTATCACGTCGCATCATATCACATCGCACTGTATCACATCGAACTGCATCACATCGCACCATATCACATCGCACCATATCACATCGCACCGTATCATATCGCACAGTATCACATCGCACCTTATCACATCACACCGTGTCACATCGCACCGTATCACATTGCACCGTAACACATGGCACCATAACACATCGCACCGTAACACACGGCACCATATCACATCGCACCGTATCATGTCACAACGTATCACATCGCACCATATCACATCGAACCGTATCGCATCGTATCACATCGCACAGTATGACATCGCACAGTATCACATCACACCGTATCACATCGCACAGTATGACATTGCAACGTATCACGTCGCATCGTATCACGTCGCATCGTATCACATCGCACAGTATCACATCGCACCTTATCACATCACACCGTGTCACATCGCACCGTATCACATTGCACCGTAACACATGGCACCATATCACATCGCACCGTATCATGTCACATCGTATCACATCGCACTGTATCACATCACACCGTATCACATCGCACCATATGACATCGCACCGTAACACATCGCACAGTATCACATCGCACCGTATCAGATTGCACCATATCACATCGCTCCGTATCACATTGCACCGTATCACATCGTACCGTATCACATTGCACTGTATCACATCGCACCATAACACATCGAACCGTAGCACATCGCACGGTATCACATCGCATCGTATCACATCGTACCATATCATGTCGCACCGTAACACATCGCACCTTATCACATCACACCGTGTCACATCGCACCGTATCACATTGCACCGTAACACATGGCACCATATCACATCGCACCGTAACACACGGCACCATATCACATCGCACCGTATCATGTCACACCGTATCACATCGCACCATATCACATCGAACCGTATCGCATCGTATCACATCGCACAGTATGACATCGCACAGTATCACATCACAACGTATAACATCGCATCGTAACACATCGCACCGTATCACATCGCAATGTATCATAATGGACCGTATCACATCGCATCGTAACACATCTCACCGTATCACATCGCACCGTATCACATCGCACCGCATCACATCACACCGTATCACATCGCATCATAACACATCGCACCATATCACAATGCACCGTATCACATCGCACCATATCACATCGCACCGTAACACATCACACAGTTTGATATCGCACAGTATCACATCGCAACGTATCACGTCGCATCGTATCACGTCGCACCCTAACACATCGCAGCGTAACACATTACACCATATCACATCGCACCGTATCACGTCGCACTGTATCACGTCGCACCGAAACACGTCGCACCGTCACAGGTCGCACCATATCACGTCGCACCGTATCACATCGCACCGTATCACATCTCATCGTATCACATTATACCATCTCACGTCGCACCATATTACATCACACCATGTCATATCGCACCGTATCACATCGCACAGTAAGACATCGCACAGTATCACTTCGCAACGTATCACATCGCATCGTAACACATCGCATCATATCACATCGCACCGTATCATAATGGACCGTATCACATCGCATCGTAACACATCTCACCGTATCACATCGCACCGTATCACATCGCACCGCATCACATCACACCGTATCACATAGCATCATAACACATCGCACCATATCACAACGCACCGTATCACATCGCACCATATCACATCGCACCGTATCACATCACACAGTATGATATCGCACAGTATCACATCGCAATGTATCACGTCGCATCGTATCACGTCGCACCATAACACATCGCAGCGTAACACATCACACCATATCACATCGCACCGTATCACATCATACCGTCTCAGATCACATATTAACGCATCTCACCGTATCACATCGCACCATATTACTTCGCATCGTATCACATCACACCGTATCATATTACATCGTAACACATCTCACCGTATCATATCACACCATATAACATCGCACCATATCACATCGCATCGTTTCACATCGCACCGTAGCACATCGCACCGTATCACATCGCACCGTATCAGATCGCATCGTAACGCATCATACCATATCACATCGCACCATATCACATTGCACCGTATCACATTGCGTCGTAACACATAGCATCGTATCACATCGCATTGTCTCACATCACACCGTATCACATCGCATCATAACACATCGCACGGTATCACATCGCATCGTATCACAACGCACCGTATCACATCGCATCATATCTTATCACATCGTATCACATCGCAGCGTATCACAAAGCATCGTAACACATCACACCATATCACATCGCACCGTATCACATCAAACCGTCTCAGATCACATATTAACGCATCTCACCGTATCACATCGCACCATATTACATCACATCGTATCACATTGCATCGTAACACATCACACCGTATCACATCGCACCGAATCACATCGCACCGTATCACATGGCACCATATCACATTGCACCATATCACATCGCACCTTATCACATCGCACTGTATCACATCGCACCGTATCACATCGCACCATATCACATCGCACCGTAACACATCGCACAGTATCACATCGCACCGTATCACATCGCACCATATCACATCGCTCCGTATCACATTGCACCGTATCACATCGTACCGTATCACATCGCACCGTATCTCATCGCACCATATCTCATCGCACCGTATCACATCACACCGTATCACATCGCATCATATCTTATCACATCGTATCACATCGCAGCGTATCACAAAGCATCGTAACACATCGCACCATATCACATCGCACCGTATCACATCAAACCGTCTCAGATCACATATTAACGCATCTCACCGTATCACATCGCACCATATTACATCACATCGTATCACATTGCATCGTAACACATCACACCGTATCACATCGCACCGAATCACATCGCACCGTATCACATGGCACCATATCACATTGCACCATATCACATCGCACCTTATCACATCGCACTGTATCACATCGCACCGTATCACATCGCACCATATCACATCGCACCGTAACACATCGCACAGTATCACATCGCACCGTATCACATCGCACCATATCACATCGCACCGTATCACATCGCATCGTATCACATCGTACCATATCATGTCGCACCGTAACACATCGCACAGTATCACATCGCACCGTATCACATCGCACCATATCACATCGCTCCGTATCACATTGCACCGTATCACATCGTACCGTATCACATCGCACCGTATCTCATCGCACCATATCTCATCGCACCGTATCACATCACACCGTATCACATCGCACCGTATCACATTGCATCGTATCACATTGCACTGTATCACATCGCACCATAACACATCGAACTGTAACACATCGCACCGTATCACATCGGATCGTATCACATTGTACCATATCATGTCGCACCGAAACACATAGCATCGTATCACATCGCACCATATCACGTCGAATCGTATCAAGTCACACCGTATCACCGTCGCATCGTATCACATCACACCGTATCACAACGCACCGTATCACATCGCACAGTATGACATTGCAACGTATCACATCGCCTCGTATCACGTCGCATCGTATCACATCGCAACGTATCACATCGCACCGTATCACATCGCACTGCATCACATCGCACCATATCACATCGCACAATATCACATCGCACCGTATCATATCGCACAGTATCACATCACACCTTATCACATCACACCGTGTCACATCGCAACGTATCACATTGCACCGTAACACATGGCACCATATCACATCGCACTGTAACACACGGCACCATATCACATCGCACCGTATCATGTCACACCGTATCTATTCGCACCATATCACATCGAACCGTATCGCATCGTATCACATCGCACAGTATGACATCGCACAGTATCACATCGCAACGTATCACATCGCATCGTAACACATCGCACCTTATCACATCGCACCGTATCATAATGGACCATATCACATCGCATCGTAACACATCTCACCGTATCACATCGCACCGTATCACATCGCACCGCATCACATCACACCGTATCACATCGCATCATAACACATCGCACCATATCACAACGCACCGTATCACATCGCACCATATCACATCGCACCGTATCACATCACACAGTTTGATATCGCACAGTATCACATCGCAACATATCACGTCGCATCGTATCACGTTGCACCGTAACACATCGCAGCGTAACACATCACACCATATCACATCGCACCGTATCACGTCGCACTGTATCACATCCCACCGAAACACGTCACACCGTAACACGTCGCACCGTATCACGTCGCACCGTATCACATCGCACCGTATCACATCGCATCGTATCACATTATACCATATCACGTCGCACCGTATCACATCACACCATGTCATATCACACCGTATCACATCGCACAGTATGACATCGCACAGTATCACATCGCAACGTATAACATCGCATCGTAACACATCGCACCGTATCACATCGCACCGTTTCATAATGGACCGTATCACATCGCATCGTAACACATCTCACCATATCACATCGCACCGTATCACATCGCACCGCATCACATCACACCGTATCACATCGCATCATAACACATCGCACCATATCACAACGCACCGTATCACATCGCACCATATCACATCGCACCGTATCACATCACACAGTATGATATCGCACAGTATCACATCGCAACGTATCACGTCGCATCGTATCACGTCGCACCATAACACATCGCAGCGTAACACATCACAACATATCACATCGCACCGTATCACGTCGCACTGTATCACGTCGCACCGAAACACGTCGCACCGTAACACGTCGCACCGTATCACATCGCACCGTATTACATCGCACCGTATCACATCACACCGTATCTCATCGCACCGTATCACATCACACCATATCACATCGCACCATATCACATCACACCGTATCGCATCGTATCACATCACATCATATTAAATCGCACCGTATCACATCGCACCATATCAGATCACACCGTCTCGCATCGGATCACATCACACCGTATCATATTACATCGTAACACATCTCACCGTATCATATCACACCATATCACATCGCACCGTATCACATAGCATCGTTTCACATCGCACCGTAGCACATCGCACCGTATCACATCGCACCGTATCAGATCGCATCGTAACGCATCGTACCATATCACATCGCACCATATCACATTGCATCGTATCACATTGTGTCGTAACACATAGCATCGTATCACATCGCACTGTCTCACATCACACCGTATCACATCGCATCATAACACATTGCACCGTATCACATTGCACCGTATCATATCGGACCGTAACATATCGCATCATATCACATCGCACAGTATCATATTGCACTGTATAAGAACGCACTGTATCACATCGCATCGTATCACATCGCATCGTATCACATCGCACCGTATCACATCGCACTGCGTCACATCACACCATATCACATCGCACCATATCACATCTCACAGTATCACATCGCATCGTATCACAACGCACCGTATCACATCGCATCATATCTTATCACATCGTATCACATCGCAGCGTATCACGAAGCATCGTAACACATCGCACCATATCACATCGCACCGTATCACATCAAACCGTCTCAGATCACATATTAACGCATCTCACCGTATCACATCGCACCATATTACATCACATCGTATCACATTGCATCGTAACACATCGCACCGTATCACATCGCACCGAATCACATCGCACCGTATCACATGGCACCGTATCACATTGCACCGTATCACATCGCACCTTATCACATCGCACTGTATCACATCACACCGTATCACATCGCACCATATCACATCGCACCGTAACACATCGCACAGTATCACATCGCACCGTATCACATCGCACCATATCACATCGCACCGTATCACATCGCACCGTATCACATCGTACCGTATCACATCGCACCGTATCTCATCGCACCATATCTCATCGCACCGTATCACATCACACCGTATCACATCGCACCGTATCACATTGCATCGTATCACATTGCACTGTATCACATCGCACCATAACACATCGAACTGTAACACATCGCACCGTATCACATCGCATCGTACCATATCATGTCGCACCGTAACACATCGCATCATATCACATCGCACCATATCACGTCGCATCGTATCAAGTCACACCGTATCACGTCGCTTTGTATCACATCACACCGTATCACAATGCACCGTATCACATCGCACAGTATGACATTGCACCGTATCAAGTCGCATCATATCACGTCGCATTGTATCACATCGCAACGTATCACATCGCACCATATCACATCGCACCGTATCATATCGCACAGTATCACATCGCACCTTATCACATCACACTGTGTCACATCGCACCGTATCACATTGCCCCGTAACACATGGCACCATATCACATCGCACCGTAACACACGGCACCATATCACATCGCACCGTATCATGTCACACCGTATCACATCGCACCATATCACATCAAACCGTTTCGCATCGTATCACATCGCACAGTATGACATCGCACAGTATCACATCGCAACGTATCACATCGCATCATAACACATCGCACCGTATCACATCGCACCGTATCATAATGGACCGTATCACATCGCATCGTAACACATCTCACCGTATGACATCGCACCGTATCACATCGCAACGCATCACATCACACCGTATCACATCGCATCATAACACATCGCACCATATCACAACGCACCGTATCACATCGCACCATATCACATCGCACCGTATCACATCACACAGTTTGATATCGCACCGTATCACATCGCAACGTATCACGTCGCATCGTATCACGTCGCACAGTAACACATTGCAGCGTAACACATCACACCATATCACATCGCACCGTATCACATCGCACCATATCACATCGCACTGTATCACATCACACAGTATGATATCGCACAGTATCACATCGCAACGTATCACGTCGCATCGTATCACGTCGCACCATAACACATCGCAGCGTAACACATCACAACATATCACATCGCACCGTATCACGTCGCACTGTATCACGTCGCACCGAAACACGTCGCACCGTAACACGTCGCACCGTATCACATCGCACCGTATTACATTGCACCGTATCACATCACACCGTATCTCATCGCACCTTATCACATCACACCATATCACATCGCACCATATCACATCACAGCGTATCGCATCGTATCACATCACATCATATTAAATCGCACCGTATCACATCGCACCATATCAGATCACACCGTCTCGCATCGTATCACATCACACCGTATCATATTACATCGTAACACATCTCACCGTATCATATCACACCATATCACATCGCACCGTATCACATCGCATCGTTTCACATCGCACCGTAGCACATCGCACCGTATCACATCGCACTGTATCAGATCGCATCGTAACGCATCGTACCATATCACATCGCACCATATCACATTGCATCGTATCACATTGTGTCATAACACAAAGCATCGTATCACATCGCACTGTCTCACATCACACCGTATCACATCGCATCATAACACATTGCACCGTATCACATTGCACCGTATCATATCGGACCGTAACATATCGCATCATATCACATCGCACAGTATCATATTGCACTGTATAAGACCGCACTGTATCACATCGCATCGTATCACATTGCATCGTATCACATCGCACCGTATCACATCGCACTGCGTCACATCACACCATATCACATCGCACCATATCACATCTCACAGTATCACATCGCATCGTATCACAACGCACCGTATCACATCGCATGATATCTTATCACATCATATCACATCGCAGCGTATCACGAAGCATCGTAACACATCGCACCATATCACATCGCACCGTATCACATCAAACCGTCTCAGATCACATATTAACGCATCTCACCGTATCACATCGCACCATATTACATCACATCGTATCACATTGCATCGTAACACATCGCACCGTATCACATCGCACCGAATCACATCACACCGTATCACATGGCACCGTATCACATTGCACCTTATCACATCGCACCGTATCACATCGCACTGTATCACATCACACCGTATCACATCGCACCATATCACATCGCACCGTAACACATCGCACAGTATCACAGCGCACCGTATCACATCGCACAGTATCACATCGTACCGTATCACATCGTACCGTATCACATCGCACCGTATCTCATCGCACCATATCTCATCGCAACGTATCACATCACACCGTATCACATCGCACCGTATCACATTGCATCGTATCACATTGCACTGTATCACATCGCACCATAACACATCGAACCGTAACACATCGCACCGTATCACATCGCATCGTACCATATCATGTCACACCGTAACACATCGCATCATATCACATCGCACCATATCACGTCGCATCGTATCAAGTCACACCGTATCACGTCGTTTCGTATCACATCACACCGTATCACAACGCACCGTATCACATCGCACAGTATGACATTGCAACGTATCACGTCGCATCGTATCACGTCGCATCGTATCACATCGCAACGTATCACATCGCACCGTATCACATCGCACTGCATCACATCGCACCATATCACTTCGCACCATATCACATCGCACCGTATCATATCGCACAGTATCACATCGCACCTTATCACATCACACTGTGTCACATCGCACCGTATCACATCACAACGTATCACATCGCACCATATCACATCGCACCGTATCATATCGCACAGTATCACATCGCACCTTATCACATCACACTGTGTCACATCGCACCGTATCACATTGCCCCGTAACACATGGCACCATATCACATCGCACCGTAACACACGGCACCATATCACATCGCACCGTATCATGTCACACCGTATCACATCGCACCATATCACATCAAACCGTTTCGCATCGTATCACATTGCACAGTATGACATCGCACAGTATCACATCGCAACTTATCACATCGCATCGTAACACATCGCACCGTATCACATCGCACCGTATCATAATGGACCGTATCACATCGCATCGTAACACATCTCACCGTATGACATCACACCGTATCACATCGCATCATAACACATCGCACCATATCACAACGCACCGTATCACATCGCACCATATCACATCGCACCGTTTCACATCACACAGTTTGATATCGCACCGTATCACATCGCAACGTATCACGTCGCATCGTATCACGTCGCACAGTAACACATCGCAGCGTAACACATCACACCATATCACATCGCACCGTATCACATCGCACCATATCACATCGCACTGTATCACATCACACAGTATGATATCGCACAGTATCACATCGCAACATATCACGTCGCATCGTATCACGTCGCACCATAACACATCGCAGCATAACACATCACAACATATCACATCGCACCGTATCACGTCGCACTGTATCACGTCGCACCGAAACACGTCGCACCGTAACACGTCGCACCGTATCACATCGCACCGTATTACATCGCACCGTATCACATCACACCGTATCTCATCGCACCGTATCACATCACACCATATCACATCGCACCATATCACATCACAGCGTATCGCATCGTATCACATCACATCATATTAAATCGCACCGTATCACATCGCACCATATCAGATCACACCGTCTCGCATCGTATCACATCACACCGTATCATATTACATCGTAACACATCTCACCGTATCATATCACACCATATCACATCGCACCGTATCACATCGCATCGTTTCACATCGCACCGTACACATCGCACCGTATCACATCGCACCGTATCAGATCGCATCGTAACGCATCGTACCATATCACATCGCACCATATCACATTGCATTGTATCACATTGTGTCGTAACACAAAGCATCGTATCACATCGCACTGTCTCACATCACACCGTATCACATCGCATCATAACACATTGCACCGTATAACATTGCACCGTATCATATCGGACCGTAACATATCGCATCATATCACATCGCACAGTATCATATTGCACTGTATAAGACCGCACTGTATCACATCGCATCGTATCACATCGCATCGTATCACATCGCACCGTATCACATCGCACTGCGTCACATCACACCATATCACATCGCACCATATCACATCGCACAGTATCACATCGCATCGTATCACAACGCACCGTATCACATCGCATGATATCTTATCACATCGTATCACATCGCAGCGTATCACGAAGCATCGTAACACATCGCACCATATCACATCGCACCGTATCACATCAAACCGTCTCAGATCACATATTAACGCATCTCACCGTATCACATCGCACCATATTACATCACATCGTATCACATTGCATCGTAACACATCGCACCGTATCACATCGCACCGAATCACATCACACCGTATCACATGGCACCGTATCACATTGCACCGTATCACATCGCACCTTATCACATCGCACTGTATCACATCGCACCGTATCACATCGCACCATATCACATCGCACCGTAACACATCGCACCGTATCACATCGCACCGTATCACATCGCACCATATCACATCGCACCGTATCACATCGCACCGTATCACATCGTACCGTATCACATCGCACCGTATCTCATCGCACCATATCTCATCGCACCGTATCACATCACACCGTATCACATCGCACCGTATCACATTGCATCGTATCACATTGCACTGTATCACATCGCACCATAACACATCGAAGCGTAACACATCGCACCGTATCACATCGCATCGTACCATATCATGTCGCACCATAACACATCGCATCATATCACATCGCACCATATCACGTCGCATCGTATCAAGTCACACCGTATCACGTCGCTTCGTATCACATCACACCGTATCACAACGCACCGTATCACATCGCACAGTATGACATTGCAATGTATCACGTCGCATCGTATCACGTCGCATCGTATCACATCGCAACGTATCACATCGCACCGTATCACATCGCACTGCATCACATCGCACCATATCACATCGCACCATATCACATCGCACCGTATCATATCGCACAGTATCACATCGCACCTTATCACATCACACTGTGTCACATCGCACCGTATCACATCGCACTGCGTCACATCACACCATATCACATCGCACCATATCACATCTCACAGTATCACATCGCATCGTATCACAACGCACCGTATCACATCGCATGATATCTTATCACATCGTATCACATCGCAGCGTATCACGAAGCATCGTAACACATCGCACCATATCACATCGCACCGTATCACATCAAACCGTCTCAGATCACATATTAACGCATCTCACCGTATCACATCGCACCATATTACATCACATCGTATCACATTGCATCGTAACACATCGCACCGTATCACATCGCACCGAATCACATCACACCGTATCACATGGCACCGTATCACATTGCACCGTATCACATCGCACCTTATCACATCGCACTGTATCACATCGCACCGTATCACATCGCACCATATCACATCGCACCGTAACACATCGCACAGTATCACATCGCACCGTATCACATCGCACCATATCACATCGCACCGTATCACATCGCACCGTATCACATCGTACCGTATCACATCGCACCGTATCTCATCGCACCATATCTCATCGCACCGTATCACATCACACCGTATCACATCGCACCGTATCAGATTGCATCGTATCACATTGCACTGTATCACATCGCACCATAACACATCGAACCGTAACACATCGCACCGTATCACATCGCATCGTACCATATCATGTCGCACCGTAACACATCGCATCATATCACATCGCACCATATCATGTCGCATCGTATCAAGTCACACCGTATCACGTCGCTTCGTATCACATCACACCGTATCACAACGCACCGTATCACATCGCACAGTATGACATTGCAATGTATCACGTCGCATCGTATCACGTCGCATCGTATCACATCGCAACGTATCACATCGCACCGTATCACATCGCACTGCATCACATCGCACCATATCACATCGCACCATATCACATCGCACCGTATCATATCGCACAGTATCACATCGCACCTTATCACATCACACTGTGTCACATCGCACCGTATCACTTTGCCCCGTAACACATGGCACCATATCACATCGCACCGTAACACAGGGCACCATATCACATCGCACCGTATCATGTCACACCGTATCACATCGCACCATATCACATCAAACCGTTTCGCATCGTATCACATCGCACAGTATGACATCGCACAGTATCACATCGCAACGTATCACATCGCATCGTAACACATCGCACCGTATCACATCGCACCGTATCATAATGGACCGTATCACATCGCATCGTAACACATCTCACCGTATGACATCGCACCGTATCACATCGCAATGCATCACATCACACCGTATCACATCGCATCATAACACATCGCACCATATCACAACGCACCGTATCACATCGCACCATATCACATCGCACCGTATCACATCACACAGTTTGATATCGCACTGTATCACATCGCAACGTATCACGTCGCATCGTATCACGTCGCACAGTAACACATCGCAGCGTAACACATCACACCATATCACATCGCACCGTATCACGTCGCACTGTATCACGTCGCACCGAAACACGTCGCACCGTAACACGTCGCACCGTATCACGTCGCACCGTATCACTTCGCACCGTATCACATCACATCGTATCACATTATACCATCTCACATCGCACCGTATCACATCACACCATTTCATATCGCACCGTATCACATCGCACCGTGTCACATCGCACCGTATCACATCGCACCGTAACACGGCGCACCATAACACGTCGCACCGTATCACATCACACCGTATCATGTCGCACCATATCACGTTGCAATGTATCACATTGCACCGTTTCACGTCGCACCATAACACATCGCACCGTATCACGTCGCACCTTATCACATCGCACAGTATCACATCGCACCGTATCAGATTGCATCATAACGCATCATTCCGTATCACATCGCACCATATCACATCGCATTATATCACATTGCATCGTAACACATCGCATCGTATCACATCGCACTGACTCACATCACACCGTATCATATCGCATCGTAACACATCGCACCTTATCACATCGCACTGTATCACATCGCACCGTATCACATCGCACCATATCACATCGCACCGTAACACATCGCACAGTATCACATCGCACCGTATCACATCGCACCATATCACATCGCACCGTATCACATCGCACCGTATCACATCGTACCGTATCACATCGCACCGTATCTCATCGCACCATATCTCATCGCACCGTATCACATCACACCGTATCACATCGCACCGTATCACATTGCATCGTATCACATTGCACTGTATCACATTGCACCATAACACATCGAACCGTAACACATCGCACCGTATCACATCGCATCGTACCATATCATGTCGCACCGTAACACATCGCATCATATCACATCGCACCATATCACGTCGCATCGTATCAAGTCACACCGTATCACGTCGCTTCGTATCACATCACACCGTATCACAACGCACCGTATCACATCGCACTGTATGACATTGCAACTTATCACGTCGCATCGTATCACGTCGCATCGTATCACATCGCAACGTATCACATCGCACCGTATCACATCGCACTGCATCACATCGCACCATATCACATCGCACCATATCACATCGCACCGTATCATATCGCACAGTATCACATCGCACCTTATCACATCACACTGTGTCACATCGCACCGTATCACATTGCCCCGTAACACATGGCACCATATCACATCGCACCGTAACACACGGCACCATATCACATCGCACCGGATCATGTCACACCGTATCACATCGCACCATATCACATCAAACCGTTTCGCATCGTATCACATCGCACAGTATGACATCGCACAGTATCACATCGCAACGTATCACATCGCATCATAACACATCGCACCGTATCACATCGCACCGTATCATAATGGACCGTATCACATCGCATCGTAACACATCTCACCGTATGACATCGCACCGTATCACATCGCAACGCATCACATCACACCGTATCACATCGCATCATAACACATCGCACCATATCACAACGCACCGTATCACATCGCACCATATCACATCGCACCGTATCACATCACACAGTTTGATATCGCACTGTATCACATCGCAACGTATCACGTCGCATCGTATCACGTCGCACAGTAACACATCGCAGCGTAACACATCACACCATATCACATCGCACCGTATCACGTCGCACTGTATCACGTCGCACCGAAACACGTCGCACCGTAACACGTCGCACCGTAACACGTCGCACCGTATCACGTCGCACCGTATCACATCACATCGTATCACATTATACCATCTCACATCGCACCGTATCACATCACACCATTTCATATCGCACCGTATCACATCGCACCGTGTCACATCGCACCGTATCACATCGCACCGTAACACGGCGCACCATAACACGTCGCACCGTATCACATCACACCGTATCATGTCGCACCGTATCATGTTGCAATGTATCACATCGCACCGTTTCACGTCGCACCATAACACATCGCACCGTATCACGTCGCACCTTATCACATCGCACAGTATCACATCGCACCGTATCAGATTGCATCATAATGCATCATTCCGTATCACATCGCACCATATCACATCGCATTATATCACATTGCATCGTAACACATCGCATCGTATCACATCGCACTGACTCACATCACACCGTATCATATCGCATCGTAACACATCGCACCGTATCACAACGCACAATATCATAATGGACCGTATCACATCGCATCGTAACCCCTCTCACCGTATCACATCGCATCATATCACATCGCACCACATCACATCACACCGTATCACAGCTTATCGTATCACATCGCACCATATCACATCGCACCATATCACATCATAGCGTATCACATCGCACACTATGACATCGCACAGTATCACATCGCAACGTATCACGTCACATCGTATCACGTCGCACCGTAACACATCACACCATATCACATCGCAGCGTATCTCATCGCACTGAATCAAATCGCACCGTATCACATCGCACTGCGTCACATCACACCATATCACATCGCACCGTATCACATCGCACAGTATCACGTCACATCGTATCACATCGCACCGTATCACAACGCATCGTATCACATCACACCATATCACATCGCATCGTACCACATCACACAGTATGACATCGCACAGTATCACATCGCAACGTATCACATCGCATCGTAACACATCGCACCGTATCACAACGCACCGTATCATAATGGACCGTATCACATTGCATCGTAACACATCTCACCGTATCACATCGCATCATATCACATCGCACCGCATCACATCGCACCGTATCACATCTCATCGTATCACATCGCACCATATCACATCGCACCATATCACATCGCAGCGTATCACATCGCACAGTATGACATCGCACCGTATCACATCACAACGCATCACGTCACATCATATCACGTCGCACCGTAACACATCGCACCATATCACATCGCACCTTATCTCATCGCACTGTATCAAATTGCACCGTATCACATCGCACCGTATCACATTGCACCGAATCACATCGCACCGTATCACATCGCAACATATCTCATCACACCGTATCACTTCAAACCATATCACATTGCAACGTCTCAGATTGCACCGTATCACATCGCACCGTATCACATCGCACCATATCTCATCACACCGTATCACGTCAAACCATATCACATCGCACCATATCACGTCACACCATATCACATCGCACCGTATCACATCGCACCGTTTCATGTCGCACCATAACACATCGCACCGTATCACGTCGCACATTATCACATCGCACTGCATCACATCACACCATATCACATCGCACCATATCACATCGCCCAGTATCACATCGCACCGTATCACATCGCACCGTATCACATTGCATCGTATCACATCGCACCATATCACATCGCATCGTATCACATCTCACCCTATCACATCGCATCATATCACATCACACCGCGTCACATCGCACCGTATCACGTCGTACTGTATCACATTGCATCGTATCATGTCGCACCATATCACGTCACACCATATCATATCGCACCGTATCACATCACACCATTTCATGTCGCACCATAACACATCGCACTGTATCACGTCGCAAATTATCACATCGCACAGTATCACATCACAAAGTATCACGTCACATCGTATCACGTCGCACCGTAACACATCGCAGCGTAACAGATCACACCATATCACATCGCACCATATCACGTCGCACTGTATCACGTCGCACCGTAACACGTCGCACCGTATCATGTCGCACTGTATCACATCGCATCGTATCATGTCGCACCATATCACGTCACACCATATCACATCGCACCGTATCACATCGCACCGTATCACATCACACAGTATCACATCACACCATATCACATGGAATCGTATCACATCGCACAGTATCACGTCGCATCGTATCACATCGCACCATATCACATCGCATCTTAACACATCGGACCGTATCACAACGCACCGTATCATAATGGACCGTATCACATCGCATCGTAACACATCTCACCGTATCACATCTCATCGTATCACATCGCACCATATCACATCGCACCATATCACAGCGCAGCGTATCACATCGCATAGTATGACATCGCACAGTATCACATCGCAACGTATCACGTCACATCGTATCACGTCGCACCGTAACACATCGCACCATAGCACATCGCACCTTATCTCATCGCACTGTATCAAATCGCACCGTATCACTTTGCACCGTATCACATTGCACCGAATCACATCGCACCGTATCACATCGCACCATATCTCATCACACCGTATCACTTCAAACCATATCACATTGCAACGTATCAGATTGCACCGTATCACATCGCACTGTATCACATCGCACCATATCTCATCACACCGTATCACGTCAAACCATATCACATCGCACCATATCACATCGCACCGTTTCATGTCGCACCATAACACATCGCACCGTATCACGTCGCACATTATCACATCGCACTGCATCACATCACACCATATCACATCGCACCATATCACATCGCCCAGTATCACATCGCATCGTATCACATCGCACCATATCACATTGCATCGTATCACATCGCACCGTATCACATCGCATCGTAGCACATCGCACCGTATCACATCGCACCATATCACATCGAACCCTATCACTTCACACCGTATCAGATTGCACCATGTCACATCGCACCGTATCACATCGCACCGTATCACATCACACCATATCACATCACACCGTATCACATCGCATCGTTTCACATCCTTCCGTAGCACATCACACCGTATCACATCGCACCGTACCAGATCGCATCGTAACACATCGTACCATATCACATCGCACCATATCACATTGCATCGTATCACATTGCGTCGTAACACATAGCATCGTATCACATCGCACTGTCTCACATCGCACCGTATCACATCGCATCATAACACATCGCACCGTATCACATTGCACCATATCATATCGGACCGTAACAATTCGCATCGTATCACATCGCACAGTATCATATTGCACTGTATAACACCACACCGTATCACATCGCATCGTATCACATCGAATTGTATCACATCGCACCGTATCACATCGCACTGCGTCACATCACACCATATCACATCGCACCATATCACATCGCACAGTATCACAACCCATCGTATCACATCGCACCATATCACATCGCGCCGTATCACGTCGCACCATATCACATCGCAGCGTATCACATCGCACAGTATAACATCGCACAGTATCACATCGCAACGTATCACGTCACATCGTATCACGTCGCACCGTAACACATCGCACCATAGCACATCGCACCTTATCTCATCGCACTGTATCAAATTGCACCGTATCACATTGCACCGTATCACATTGCACCGAATCACTTCGCACCGTATCACATCGCACCATATCTCATCACTCCGTATCACTTCAAACCATATCACATTGCAACGTCTCAGATTGCACCGTAGCACATCGCACCGTATCACATCGCACCATATCTCATCACACCGTATCACGTCAAACCATATCACATCGCACCATATCACGTCACACCATATCACATCGCACCGTATCACATCGCACCGTTTCATGTCGCACCATAACACATCGCACCTTATCACGTCGCACATTATCACATCGCACTGCATCACATCACACCATATCACATTGCACCATATCACATCGCCCAGTATCACATCGCATCGTATCACATCGCACCGTATCACATTGCATCGTATCACATCGCACCGTATCACATTGCATTGTAACACATCGCACCGTATCACATCGCACCGTATCATAATGGACCGTATCACATCGCATCGTAACACGTCGCACCATAACACGTCGCACCGTATCACATCGCATCGTATCACATTATACCATCACACGTCGCACCGTATCACATCGCACTATGTCACATCGCACCGTATCACATCGCACCGTATCACGTCGCACCATATCACATCGCACTGTAACACGTCGCACCATAACACGTCACACCGTATCACATCACATCGTATCACATCACACCGTATCACATTACATTGTATCACATCGCACCGTATCATAATGGACCGTATCACATCGCAGCGTAACAGGTCGCACCATAACACGTCGCACCGTATCACATTGCATCGTATCACATTATACCATCACACGTCGCACCGTATCACATCACACCATGTCGCATCGCACCGTATCACATCGCACCGTATCACGTCGCACCGTATCACATCGCACCGTAACACGTCTCACCGTATCACGTCTCAATGTATCACGTCGCACCGTATCACGTCTCAATGTATCACGTCGCACCGTTTCACGTCACACCATAACACATCGCACCGTATCACGTCGCACCTTATCACATCGCACAGTATCACATCGCACCGTATCACATCGCATTATGTCACATTGCATCGTAACACATCGCATCGTATCACATCGCACCGTATCACATTGCACCGTATCATATCAGACCGTATCATATTGCACTGTATAATATCGCAAAGTATCACATCGCATCGTATCACAACGTATCGTATCACATCGCACCGTATCACATCGCACTGCGTCACATCACACCATATCACATCATACCGTATCACATCGCACAGTATCACGTCGCATCGTATCACATCGCACCGTATCACATCGCATCGTATCACATCACACCATATCACATCACATCCCACCACATCGCACCGTATCACATCGCATCATATCACATCGCACCGTATCACATCGCACTGCGTCACATCACACCGTAACACATCGCAGCGTAACACATCACACCATATCACATCGCACCGTATCACATCGCAACGTATCATAATGGACCGTATCACATCGCATCGTAACACATCGCACCGTATCACATCGCACCGTATCACATCGCACCGTATCACATCGCGTCGTAATGCATCGCACTGTATCACATCGCACCGTATCACATCGCACCATATTATATCGCACCATATCACATTGCACCATATCACATTGCACAGTATGACATCGCACAGTATCACATCGCAACGTATCACATCGCAACGTTTCACATCGCACCATATCACATCGCACCATATCACATCGCACCGTATCACATCATACCGTATTACATCGCACCGTATCTCATCGCACCATATCTCCTCGCACCGTATCACATCGCACCGTATCACATCGCACCATATCACATCGCACCTTATCACATCGTACCGTATCACATCGCACCGTATCTCATCGCACCATATCTCATCGCACCGTATCACTTCGCACCGTATCACTTCTCACCGTATCACATCACACCATATCACATCGCACCATATCACATCACACCATATCGCATCATATCACATCATGTCGTATTAAATCGCACCGTATCACATCGCACCATATCAGATCACACCGTCTCGCATCGTATCACATCGCATCGTATCATATCACACCGTATCATATCACATCGTAACACATCGCACCGTATCATATCACACCGTATCATATGGCACCATTTCATATCGCATCATATCACAGCACACCTTATTACATCGCATCATAACACATCGCATCGTATCACATTGCGTCGTAACACATAGCATCGTATCACATCACACCGTATCATATCACATCGTAACACATCGCACCGTATCATATCACACCGTATCATATAGCACCATTTCATATCGCATCGTAACGCATCTTACCGTATCACATCACACCATATCACATTGCATCGTATCACATTGCATCGTAACACATAGCATCGTATCACATCGCACTGTCTCACATCGCACCATATCACATCGCATCGTAACACATCACACCGTATCACATTGCACCGTAGAATATCGGACCGTAACAATTCACATCGTATCACATCGCACAGTATCGTATTGCACTGTATAACACCGCACCGTATCACATCGCATCGTATCACATCGCACCGTATCACATCGCATCATATCATATTGCATCGTATCACATCACACCGTATCACAACGCATGGTAACAAATCGCACCTTATCACATCGCACCGTATCACATCGCACCATATCACATCGCACCGTATCACATCGCACAGTATGACATCGCACAGTATCACATCGCAACGTATCACATCGCATTGTAACACATCGCACCGTATCACATCGCACCGTATCATAATGGACCGTATCACATCGCATCATAACACATCTCACCATATCACATCGCACCGCATCACATCGCACCGTATCACATCGCATCGTAACACATCGCACCGTATCACATCGCACCGTATCACATCGCACCATATCACATCGCACCATATCACATCGCAGCGTATCACATCGCACAGTAGGACATCGCACAGTATCACATCGCAACGTATCACATCGCATCGTAACACATCACACCGTATCACAACGCACCGTATCATAATGGACCGTATCACATCGCATCGTAACACATCTCACCGTATCACATCACATCATATCACATCGCACCGCATCACATCGCACCGTATCACATCTCATTCTATCACATCGCACCATATCACATCGCGCCATATCACATCGCAGCGTATCACATCACACAGTATGACATCGCACAGTATCACATCGCAACGTATCACGTCACATCGTATCACGTCGCACCGTAACACATCGCAGCGTAACACATCACACCATATCACATCGCACCATATCACGTCGCACTGTATTACGTCGCACCGTAACACATCGCACCGTATCACGTCGCACCGTAACACATCGCAGCATAACACATCACACCATATCACATCACACCGTATCACATCGCACCGTATCACGTCGTACTGTATCACATCGCATCGTATCATGTCGCACCATATCACGTCACACAGTATCACATCGCACCATATCACATCGCACCGTATCACGTCGCATCGTATCATGTCGCACCGTATCACATCACACAGTATGACATCGCAGAGTATCACATCACACCGTATCACATCGCACCGTATCACATCTCACCGTATCACATCGCACCGTATCACATCGCACCGTATCACGTCGCACCATATCACATCGCACCATATCACATCACATCGTATCACATTATACCGTTTCACATCGCACCGTATCATGTCGCAACGTTTCACATCGCACCGTAACACGTCGCACCATAACACGTCGCACCGTATCACATTACACCGTATCACGTCGCACCGTATCACGTCGCAATATATCACATCGCACCGTTTCATGTCGCACCATAACACATCGCACCGTATCACGTCGCACATTATCACATCGCACAGTATCACGACGCACCGTATCAGATCGCATCATAATGCATCATACCGTATCACATCACACCATATCACATCGCATTGTATCACATTGCATCGTAAGACATCGCATCGTATCACATCGCACTGTCTCACATCACACCATATCACATCGCACCGTATCATATTGCACTGTATAATATCGCAAAGTATCACATCGCATCGTATCAAATCGCATCGTATCACATCGCACTGTATCACATCCCACTGTGTCACATCACACCATATCACATCGCACCGTATCACATCGCACCGTATCACATCGCACCATATCACATCGCACCATATCACATCACACCATATCGTATCGTATCACACCACATCATATTAAATCGCGCCATATCACATCACACCATATCAGATCACACCGTCTCGCATCATATCAAATCGCATCGTATCACATCACACCGTATCATATCACATCGTAACACATCGCACCATATCATATCACACCGTATCATATGGCACCGTTTCATAACGCATCATATCACAGCGCACCGTATCACATCGCACCGTACCACATCACACCATATCACATCGCACCGTATCATATCGCGAAGTATCACATCACACCGTAGCACATCGCACTGTATCACATCGCACCGTATCAGATTGCATTGTAACGCATCGTACCGTATCACATCGCACCATATCACATCGCATCGTATCACATTGCATCATAACACATCGCATCGTATCACATCGCACTGTCTCACATCACACCATATCACATCGCATCGTAGCACATCACACCGTATCACATCGCACCATATCACGTCGAACCCTATCACTTCACACCGTATCAGATTGCACCATATCACATCGCATCGTATCACATTGCATCATAACACATCGCATCGTATCACATCGCACTGTCTCACATCACACCATATCACATCGCATCGTAGCACATCGCACCGTATCACATCGCACCATATCACGTCGAACCCTATCACTTCACATCGTATCAGATTGCACCATGTCACATCGCACCGTATCACATCGCACCGTATCACATCACACCATATCACATCGCACCGTATCACATCGCATCGTTTCACATCGCACCGTAGCACATCGCACCGTATCACATCGCACCGTACCAGATCGCATCATAACACATCGTACCGTATCACATCGCACCATATCACATTGCATCGTATCACATTGCGTCGTAACACATAGCATCGTATCACATCGCACTGTCTCACATCGCACCGTATCACATCGCATCATAACACATCGCACCATATCACATTGCACCATATCATATCGTACCGTAACAATTCGCATCGTATCACATCGCACAGTATCATATTGCACTGTATAACACCGCACCGTATCACATCGCATCGTATCACATCGAATTGTATCACATCGCACCGTATCACATTGCACTGCGTCACATCACACCATATCACAACGCAACATATCACATCGCACAGTATCACAACCCATCGTATCACATCGCACCGTATCACATCGCGCCGTATCACGTCGCACCATATCACATCGCACCGTATCATATCGCACAGTATGACATCGCAGAGTATCACATCGCAACGTATCACATCGCATCGTAACACATCGCACCGTATCACTTCGCACAGTATCATAATGGACCGTATCACATCGCATCGTAACACATCTCACCGTATCACATCGCACCGTATCACATCACACCGCATCACACCGTATCACATCGCATCATAACACATCGCAACATATCACAATGCACCGTATCACATCGCACCATATCACATCGCACCGTATCACATCACACAGTATGACATCGCACAGTATCACATCGCAACGTATCACGTCGCATCGTATCACGTCGCACCGTAACACATCGCAGCGTAACACATCACACCATATCACATCGCACCATATCACGTCGCACTGTATCACGTCGCACCGAAACACGTCGCACCGTAACACGTCGCACCGTATCACGTCGCACTGTATCACATCGCACAGTATGACATCGCACAGTATCACATCGCAACGTATCACATCGCATCGTAACACATCGCACCGTATCACATCGCACCGTATCATAATGGACCGTATCACATCGCATCGTAACACTTCTCACCGTATCACATCGCACCGTATCACATCGCACTGCATCACATCTCACCGTATCACATCGCATCATAACACATCGCACCATATCACAACGCACCGTATCACATCGCACCATATCACATCGCACCGTATCACATCACACAGTATGACATCGCACAGTATCACATCGCAACGTATCATGTCGCATCGTATCACGTCGCACCGTAACACATCGCAGCGTAACACATCACACCATATCACATCGCACCATATCACGTCGCACTGTATCACGTCGCACCGAAACACGTCGCACCGTAACACGTCGCACCGTATCACGTCGCACTGTATCACATCGCACCGTATCACATCGCATCGTATCACATTATACCATCTCACGTCGCACCGTATCACATCACACCATGTCACATCGCACCGTGTCACATCGCACCGTATCACATCGCACCGTAACACGGCGCACCATAACACGTCGCACCATATCACATCACACCGTATCACGTCGCACCGTATCAATTCGCAATGTATCACATAGCACCGTTTCACGTCGCACCATAACACATCGCACCGTAACACGTCGCACCTTATCACATCGCACAGTATCACATCGCACCGTATCAGATTGCATCATAACGCATCATACCGTATCACATCGCACCTTATCACATCGCATTATATCACATTGCATCGTAACACATCACACCGTATCACATCGCATCGTAACACATCGCACCGTATCACAAGGCACCGTATCATAATGGACCGTATCACATCGCATCGTAACACATCTCACCGTATCACATCGCATCATATCACATCGCACCGCATCACATCGCACCGTATCACATCTCATCGTATCACATCGCACCAAATCACATCGCACCTTATCACATCTCACCGTATCACATCGTACCGTATCACATTGCACCGTATCTCATTGCACCATATCTCATCGCACCATATCACATCGCACCGTATCACATCGCACCATATCACATCGCACCGTACCTCATCGCACCGTATCACATCTCACCGTATCACATCGCACCATATCACATCGCACCATATCACATCACACCATATCGTATCGTATCACACCACATCATATTAAATCGCGCCATATCACATCACACCATATCAGATCACACCGTCTCGCATCATATCAAATCGCATCGTATCACATCACACCGTATCATATCACATCGTAACACATCGCACCATATCATATCACACCGTATCATATGGCACCGTTTCATAACGCATCATATCACAGCGCACCGTATCACATCGCACCGTACCACATCACACCATATCACATCGCACCGTATCATATCGCGAAGTATCACATCACACCGTATCACATCGCACCATATCACATCGCATCGTATCACATTGCATCATAACACATCGCATCGTATCACATCGCACTGTCTCACATCACACCATATCACATCGCATCGTAGTACATCGCACCGTATCACATCGCACCGTATCACATCGAACCCTATCACTTCACACCGTATCAGATTGCACCATGTCACATCGCACCGTATCACATCGCACCGTATCACATCACACCATATCACATCGCACCGTATCACATCGCATCGTTTCACATCGCACCGTAGCACATCGCACCGTATCACATCACACCATACCAGATCGCATCGTAACACATCGTACCGTATCACATCGCACCATATCACATTGCATCGTATCACATTGCGTCCTAACACATAGCATCATATCACATCGCACTGTCTCACATCGCACCGTATCACATCGCATCATAACACATCGCACCGTATCACATTGCACCATATCATATCGGACCGTAACAATTCGCATCGTATCACATCGCACAGTATCATATTGCACTGTATAACACCGCAGCGTATCACATCGCATCATATCACATCGAATTGTATCACATCGCACCGTATCACATCGCACTGCGTCACATCACACCAAATCACAACGCACCATATCACATCGCACAGTATCACAACCCATTGTATCACATCGCACCGTATCACATTGCGCCGTATCACATCGCACCATATCACATCGCACCGTATCACATCGCACAGTATGACATCGCAGATTATCACATCGCAACGTATCACATTGCATCGTAACACATCGCACCGTATCACATCGCACAGTATCATAATGGACCGTATCACATCGCATCGTAACACATCTCACCGTATCACATCGCACCGTATCACATCGCACCACATCACACCATATCACATCGCATCATAACACATCGCAACATATCACAACGCACCGTATCTCATCGCACCATATCACATCGCAACGTATCACATCACAAAGTATGATATCACACAGTATCACATCGCAACGTATCACGTCGCATCGTATCACGTCGCACCATAACACATCACAGCGTAACATATCACACCATATCACATCGCACCGTATCAGGTCGCACTGTATCACGTCGCACCGAAACACGTCGCACCGTAACACGTCGCACCGTATCACGTCGCACCGTATCACATCGCACCGTATCACATCACACCGTATCTCATCGCACCGTATCACATCGCACCGTATCACATCACACCATATCACATCGCACCATATCACATCACACCGTATCGCATCGCATCACATCACATCATATTAAATCGCACCGTATCACATCGCACCATATCAGATCACACCATCTCGCATCGTATCACATCACACCGTATCATATTACATCGTAACACATCTCACCGTATCATATCACACCGCATCATATGGCACCGTTTCATATCGCATTATATCACAGCGCACCGTATCACATCGCACCGTATCACATCGCACCATATCACATCGCACCATATCACATCGCACAGTATCACATCGCACCGTATCACATCGCATCATATCTTATCACATCGTATCACATCGCACCGTATCACAAAACATCGTAACACATCGCACCATATCACATCGCACCGTATCACATCAAACCGTCTCAGATCACATATTAACGCATCTCACCGTATCACATCGCACCATATTACATCACATCGTATCACATTGCATCGTAACACATCGCACCGTATCACATCGCACCGAATCACATCGCACCGTATCACATGACATCGTATCACATTGCACCGTATCACATCGCACCTTATCATATCGCACTGTATCACATCGCACCGTATCACATCGCACCATATCACATCGCACCGTAACACATTGCACAGTATCACATCACACCGTATCACATCGCACCATATCACATCGCACCGTATCACATCGCACCGTATCACATCGCACAGTATCATAATGGACCGTATCACATCGCATCGTAACACATCTCACCGTATCACATCGCACCGTATCACATCGCACCGCATCACACCGTATCACATCGCATCATAACACATCGCAACATATCACAACGCACCGTATCACATCGCACCATATCACATAGCACCGTATCACATCACACAGTATGATATCACACAGTATCACATCGCAACGTATCACGTCGCATCGTATCACGTCGCACCATAACACATCGCAGCGTAACATATCACAACATATCACATCGCACCGTATCACGTCGCACTGTATCACGTCGCACCGAAACACGTTGCACCGTAACACGTCGCACCGTATCACGTCGCACCGTATCACATCGCACCGTATCACATCACACCCTATCTCATCGCACCGTATCACATCGCACCGTATCACATCACACCATATCACATCGCACCGCATCACATCACACCGTATCGCATCGTATCACATCACATCATATTAAATCGCACCGTATCACATCACACCGTATCGCATCGTATCACATCACATCATATTAAATCGCACCGTATCACATCGCACCATATCAGATCACACCGTC
This sequence comes from Carcharodon carcharias, assembly GCF_017639515.1. Classification (NCBI taxonomy): domain Eukaryota; kingdom Metazoa; phylum Chordata; class Chondrichthyes; order Lamniformes; family Lamnidae; genus Carcharodon; species Carcharodon carcharias. Next base: position 34,430,955 of record NC_054496.1, read on the forward strand.
TCGCATCATATCACATCACACCATCTCATATTACATCGTAACACATCTCACCGTATCATATCACACCATATCACATCGCAACATATCACATCGCATCGTTTCACATCGCACCGTAGCACATCGCACCGTATCACATCGCACCGTATCAGATCTCATCGTAACGCATCGTACCGTATCAAATCGCAGCATATCACATTGCATCATATCACATTGCGTCGTAACACATAGCATCGTATCACATCGCACTGTCTCACATCACACCGTATCACATCGCATCATAACACATCACACCATATCACATAGCATCGTATCACATCGCACAGTATCACATCGCATCGTATCACATCGCACCGTATCACATCGCACTGCGTCATATCACACCATATCACATCGCACCATATCACATCGCACAGTATCACATCGCATCGCATCACATCGCACCGTATCACATCGCACTGCGTCACATCACACCATATCACATCGCACCATATCACATCGCACAGTATCACATCGCATCGTATCACATCGCACCGTATCACATCGCATCATATCTTATCACATCGTATCACATCGCACCGTATCACAAAGCATCGTAACACATCGCACCATATCACATCGCACCGTATCACATCAAACCGTCTCAGATCACATATTAACGCATCTCACCGTATCACATCGCACCATATTACATCACATCGTATCACATTGCATCGTAACACATCGCACCGTATCACATCGCACCGAATCACATCGAACCGTATCACATGGCATCGTATCACATTGCACCGTATCACATCGCACCTTATCACATCGCACCGTATCACATCGCACCATATCACATCGCACCGTAACACATTGCACAGTATCACATCGCACAGTATCACATCGCACCATATCACATCGCACCGTATCACATCGCACCGTATCACATCGTACCGTACCACATCGCACCGTATCTCATCGCACCATATCTCATCGCACCGTATCACATCACACCATATCACATCGCACCGTATCATATTGCATCGTATCACATCGCACTGTATCACATCGCACCATAACACATCGAACCGTAACACATCGCATCGTATCACATCGCATCGTATCACATCGTACCATATCATGTCGCACCGTAACACATCGTATCGTATCACATCGCACCATATCACGTCGCATCGTATCAAGTCACACCGTATCACGTCGCATCGTATCACATCACACCGTATCACAACGCACCATATCACATCGCACAGTATGACATTGCAACGTATCACGTTGCATCGTATCACTTCGCATCATATCACATCGCAACGTATCACATCGCACCGTATCACATCGCACTGCATCACATCGCACCATATCACATCGCACCATATCACAACGCACCGTATCATATCGCACAGTATCACATCGCACCTTATCACATCACACCATGTCACATCGCACCGTATCACATTGCACCGTAACACATGGCACCATATCACATCGCACCGTAACACACGGCACCATATCACATCGCACCGTATCATGTCACACCGTATCACATCGCACCATATCACATCGAACCGTATCGCATTGTATCACATCGCACAGTATGACATCGCACAGTATCACATCGCAACTTATCACATCGCATCGTAACACATCGCACCGTATCACATCGCACCGTATCATAATGGACCGTATCACATCGCATCGTAACACATCTCACCGTATCACATCGCACCGTATCACATCGCACCGCATCACGTCACACCGTATCACATCGCATCATAACACATCGCACCATATCACAACGTACCGTATCACATCGCACCATATCACATCGCACCGTATCACATCACACAGTATGACATCGCACAGTATCACATCGCAACGTATCACGTCGCATCGTATCACGTCGCACCGTAACACATCGCAGCGTAACACATCACACCATATCACATCGCACCGTATCACGTCGCACTGTATCATGTCGCACCGAAACACGTCGCACCGTAACACGTCGCACCGTATCACGTCGCACCGTATCACATCGCATCGTATCACATTATACCATCTCACGTTGCACCGTATCACATCACACCATGTCATATCGCACCGTATCACATCGCACCATATCACATTGCATCGTATCACATTGCGTCATAACACATAGCATCGTATCACATCGCACTGTCTCACATCGCACCGTATCACATCGCATCATAACACATCGCACTGTATCACATTGCACCATATCATATCGGACCGTAACAATTCGCATCGTATCACATCGCACAGTATCATATTGCACTGTATAACACCGCACCGTATCACATCGCATCGTATCCCATCGAATTGTATCACATCGCACCGTATCACATCGCACTGCGTCACATCACACCATATCACATCGCACCATATCACATCGCACAGTATCACAACGCATCGTATCACATCGCACCGTATCACATCGCACCATATCACATCGCACCGTATCACGTCGCACCGTATCACATCGCACCGTATCACATCGCATCGTATCACATTATACCATCTCACGTCGCACCGTATCACATCACACCATGTCATATCGCACCGTATCACATCGCACCGTGTCACATCGCACCGTATCACATCGCACCGTAACACGGCGCACCATAACACGTCGCACCGTATCACATCACACCGTATCACGTCGCACTGTATCAAATACCACCGTTTCACGTCGCACCATAACACATCACACCGTATCACGTCGCACCTTATCACATCGCAGTATATCACATTGCATCGTAACACATCGCATCGTATCACATCGCACTGACTCAAATCACACCGTATCAAATCGCATCGTAACACATCGCACCGTATCACAACGCACCGTATCATAAAGGAACATATCACATCGCATCGTAACACATCTCACCGTATCACATAGCATCATATCACATCGCACCACATCACATCGCACCGTATCACATCTCATCGTATCACATCGCACCATATCACATCGCACCATATCACATCGCAGCGTATCACATTGCACAGTATGACATCGCACAGTATCACATCGCAACCTATCACATCACATCGTATCACGTCGCACCGTAACACATCGCACCATATCTCATCGCACCGTATCTCATCGCACTGAATCAAATCGCACCGTATCACATCGCACTGCGTCACATCACACCATATCACATCGCACCGTATCACATCGCACAGTATCACGTCGCATCGTATCACATCACACCGTATCACATCGCATTGTATCACATCACACCATATCACATCGCATCGTACCACATCACACAGTATGACATTGCACGGTATCACATTGCAACGTATCACATCGCATCGTAACACATCGCACCGCATCACAACGCACCGTATCATAATGGACCGTATCACATCAAACCGTCTCAGATCACATCTTAACGCATCGCACCATATCACATCGCACGATATTACATCACATCGTATCACATTGCATCGTAACACATCGCACCGAATCTCATCACACCGTATCACATGGCACCATATCATATCGCACCATATCACATCGCACCATTACACATCGCACCATATCACATCGCAACGTAACACATCGCACAGTATCACATCGCACCGTATCACATCGCACCATATCACATCGCACCATATCACATCACACCATATCACATCGCAACGTATCACATCACACCGTATCTCATCTCACTGTATCTCATCGCACCGTATCACATCGCACCATATCACATCGCACCGTATCACATCACACCGTATCTCATCACACCGTATCACATCGCACCGTATCACATCACACAATATCACATCGCACCATATTACATCACACCGTATCGCATCGTATCACATCACATCATATTAAATCGCACCGTATCACATCGCACCATATCAGATCACACCGTCTCGCATCATAACACATCACACCGTATCATATTACATCGTAACACATCTCACCGTATCATATCACACCATATCACATCGAAACATATCACATCGCATCGTTTCACATCGCACTGTAGCACATCGCACCGTATCACATCGCACCGTATCAGATCGCATCATAACGCATCGTACCGTATCACATCTCACCATATCACATTGCATCATATCACATTGCATCATAACACATCGCACCATATCACATTGCACCATATCATATCGGACTGTAACATATCGCATCATATCACATCGCACAGTATTATATTGCACTGTATAAGACCGCACCGTATCACATCGCATCGTATCACATCGCATCGTATCACATCGCACCGTATCACATCGCACTGCGTTACATCACACCATATCACATCGCACCATATCACATCGCACAGTATCACATCGCATTCTATCACATCGCACCGTATCACATCGCATCATATCTTATCACTTCGTATCACATCGCACCGTATCACAAAGCATCGTAACACATCGCACCATATCACATCGCACCGTATCACATCAAACCGTCTCAGATCACATATTAACGCATCTCACCGTATCACATCGCACCATATTACATCATATCGTATCACATTGCATCGTAACACATCGCACCATATCACAACGCACCGAAACACATCGCACCATATCACATGGCACCGTATCACATTCCACCGTATCACATCGCACCTTATCACATCGCACTGTATCACATCGCACCGTATCACATCGCACCATATCACATCGCACCGTAACACATCGCACAGTATCACATCGCACCGTATCACATCGCACCATATCACATCGCACCGTATCACATCGCACCGTATCACATCGTACCGTATCACATCGCACAGTATCACATCGCACCGTATCACATCGCACCGTATCACATCGCATCGTATCACATCGTACCATATCATGTCGCACCGTAACACATCGCATCGTAACACATCGCACCATATCACGTCGCATCATATCAAGTCACACCGTATCACGTCGCATCGTATCACATCGCACCGTATCACATCGCACCGTATCACGTCGCACCGTATCGCATCGCACAGTATGACATTGCAACGTATCACATTGCATCATATCAAGTCGTATCGTATCACATCGCAACGTATCACATCGCACCGTATCACATCGCACAGTATCACATCGCACCATATCACATCGCACCATATCACATCGCACCGTATCATATCGCACAGTATCACATCGCACCTTATCACATCACACCGTTTCTCATCGCACCGTATCACATTGCACCGTAACACATGGCACCATATCACATCGCACGGTAACACACGGCACCATATCACATCGCACCGTATCATGTCACACCGTATCACATCGCACCATATCACATCGAACCGTATCGCATCGTATCACATCGCACCGTAACACACGGCACCATATCACATCACACCGTATCACATCGCACCGTATCACATCGCATCGTATCACATCGCACCTTATCACTTCGCACCATGTCACGTCGCACCGTTTCACATCGCATCGTATCATTTCACACCGTATCACATCGCAACGTTTCACATCGCACCATATTGCATCGCACCGTATCACATCGCACCGTATCACATCGCACCGTATCACATCGCACCGTTTCACATCGCACCATATCACATCGCACCGTATCACATCGCACCGTAACACGTCGCACCGTATCACATCACAAAGTATCACATTGCAACGTATCACATTGCATCATATCACGTCGTATCGTATCACATCGCAACGTATCACATCACAACGCACTGTATCACATCGCACCATATCACCTCGCACCGTATCACATCGCACCGTATCTCATCGCACTGTATCTCATCGCACCGTATCACATCGCACCATATCACATCGCACCGTATCACATCACACCGTATCTCATCGCACCGTATCACATCGCACCGTATCACGTCGCACGGTATCGCATCGCAAAGTATCACATTGCAACGTATCACATTGCATCATATCACGTTGTATCATATCACATCGCAACGTATCACATCACACTGCATCACAACGCACTGTGTCACATCGCACCATATCACCTCGCACCGTATCACATCGCACCGTATCTCATCGCACTGTATCTCATCGCACCGTATCACATCGCACCATATCACATCGCACCGTATCACATCACAGCGAATCTCATCGCACCGTATCACATCGCACCGTATCACATCACACCATATCACATCGCACCATATCACATCACACCGTATCGCATCGTATCACATCACATCATATTAAATCGCACTGTATCACATCGCACCATATCAGATCACACCGTCTCGCATCATATCACATCACACCGTATCATATTACATTGTAACACATCTCACCGTATCATATAACACCATATCACATCGCAACATATCACATCGCATCGTTTCACATCGTACCATAGCACCTCGCACCGTATCACATCGCACCGTGTCAGATTGCATCGTAACGCATCGTACCGTATCACATCGCACCATATCACATTGCATCATATCACATTGCGTCCTAACACATAGCATCGTATCACATCGCACTGTCTCACATCACACCGTATCACATCGCATCATAACACATCGCACCGTATCACATTGCACCGTATCATATCGGACTGTAACATATCGCATCATATCACATCGCACAGTATCATGTTGCACTGTATAAGACCGCACCGTATCGCATCGCATCGTATCACTTCGCATCGTATCACATCGCACCGTATCATATCGCACTGCGTCACATCACACCATATCACATCGCACCATATCACATCGCACAGTATCACATCGCATCGTATCACATCGCAAAGTATCACATCGCATCATATCTTATCACATCGCATCACATCGCACCGTATCACAAAGCATCGTAACACATCGCACCATATCACATCGCACCGTATCACATCAAACCGTCTCAGATCACATATTAACGCATCTCACCGTATCACATCGCACCATATTACATCACATCGTATCACATTGCATCGTATCACATCGCACCGTATCACATCGCACCGTATCACATCGTACCGTATCACATTGCACAGTATCACATCGCACAGTATCACATCGCACCGTATCACATCGCATCGTATCACATCGTACCATATCATGTCGCACCGTAACACATCGCATCGTATCACATCGCACCATATCATGTCGCATCGTATCAAGTCACACCGTATCACGTCGCATCATATCACAACACACCGTATCACAACGCACCATATCACATCGCACAGTATGACATTGCAACGTATCACGTCACATCGTATCACGTCGCATCGTATCACATCGCAACGTATCACATCGCACCGTATCACATCGCACAGCATCACATCGCACCATATCACATCGCACCATATCACATCGCACCGTATCACATCGCACCGTATCACATCGCACCGTATCACGTCGCACCGTATCACATCGCAAAGTATCACATTGCAACGTATCACATTGCATCATATCATGTCGTATCGTATCACATCGCAACGTATCACATCACAACGCACTGTATCACATCGCACCATATCACCTCGCACCGTATCACATCGCACCGTAACTCATCGCACTGAATCTCATCGCACCGTATCACATCGCAACATATCACATCGCACCGTATCACATCACACCATATCTCATCGCACCGTATCACATCGCACCGTATCACGTCGCACCGTATCGCATCGCAAAGTATCACATTGCAATGTATCACATTGCATCATATCACGTCGTATCGTATCACATCGCAACGTATCACATCACACTGCATCACAACGCACTGTGTCACATCGCACCATATCACCTCGCACCGTATCACATCGCACCGTATCTCATCGCACTGTATCTCATCGCACCGTATCACATCGCACCATATCACATCGCACCGTATCACATCACAGCGAATCTCATCGAACCGTATCACATCGCACCACACCATATCACATCGCACCATATCACATCACACCGTATCGCATCGTATCACATCACATCATATTAAATCGCACCGTATCACATCGCACCATATCAGATCACACCGTCTCGCATCATATCACATCACACCGTATCATATTACATTGTAACACATCTCACCGTATCATATAACACCATATCACATCGCAACATATCACATCGCATCGTTTCACATCGTACCGTAGCACCTCGCACCGTATCACATCGCACCGTGTCAGATTGCATCGTAACGCATCGTACCGTATCACATCGCACCATATCACATTGCATCATATCACATTGCGTCGTAACACATAGCATCGTATCACATCGCACTGTCTCACATCACACCGTATCACATCGCATCATAACACATCGCACCGTATCACATTGCACCGTATCATATCGGACTGTAACATATCGCATCATATCACATTGCACAGTATCATGTTGCACTGTATAAGACCGCACCGTATCGCATCGCATCGTATCACATCGCATCGTATCACATCGCACCGTATCATATCGCACTGCGTCACATCACACCATATCACATCGCACCATATCACATCGCATCGTATCACATCGCACCGTATCACATCGCATCATATCTTATCACATCGCATCACATCGCACCGTATCACAAAGCATCGTAACACATCGCACCATATCACATCGCACCGTATCACATCAAACTGTCTCAGATCACATATTAACGCATCTCACCGTATCACATCGCACCAAATTACATCACATCGTATCACATTGCATCGTAACACATCGCACCGTATCACATCGCACCGAATCACATAGCACCGTATCACATCGCACCGAATCACATAGCACCGTATCACATGGCACCGTATCACATTGCACCGTATCACATCGCACCTTATCACATCGCATCGTATCACATCGCACCTTATCACTTCGCACCATGTCACGTCGCACCGTTTCACATCGCATCGTATCATTTCACACCGTATCACATCGCAACGTTTCACATCACACCGTATCACATCGCACCGTATCACATCGCACCGTATCACATCGCACCGTATCACATCGCACCGTATCTCATCGCACCGTATCACATCGCACCGTATCACGTCACACCGTATCACATCGCAAAGTATCACGTTGCAACGTATCACATCACACTGCATCACAACGCACTGTGTCACATCGCACCATATCACCTCGCACCGTATCACATCGCACCGTATCTCATCGCACTGTATCTCATCGCACCGTATCACATCACACCATATCACATCGCACCATATCACATCACACCGTATCGCATCGTATCACATCACATCATATTAAATCGCACCGTATCACATTGCAACATATCAGATAACACCGTCTCGCATCATATCACATCACACCGTATCATATTACATTGTAACACATCTCACCGTATCATATAACACCATATCACATCGCACCATATCACATCGCACAGTATCACATCGCATCGTATCACATCGCACCGTATCACATCGCATCATATCTTATCACATCGCATCACATCGCACCGTATCACAAAGCATCGTAACACATCGCACCATATCACATCGCACCGTATCACATCAAACCGTCTCAGATCACATATTAACGCATCTCATCGTATCACATCGCACCATATCACATCGCACCGTATCACATCGCACAGCATCACATCGCACCATATCACATCGCACCATATCACATCGCACCGTATCATATCGCACAGTATCACATCGCACCTTATCACATCACACCATGTCACATCGCACCGTATCACATTGCACCGTAACACATGGCACCATATCACATCGCACCGTAACACACGGCACCATATCACATCGCACCGTATCATGTCACACCGTATCACATCGCACCATATCACATCGAACCGTATCGCATCGTATCACATCGCACCGTAACACACAGCACCATATCACATCACACCATATCACATCGCAACATATCTCATCGCACAGTATCACATCGCACCGTATCACATCGCACCGTATCACATCGCACCGAATCACATCGCACCGTATCACATCGCACCATATCTCATCACACTGTATCACTTCAAACCATATCACATTGCAACGTATCAGATTGCAACGTATCACATCGCACTGTACTTCAAATCATATCGCACTTCAAATCATATCACATCGCACCGTATCAGATCGCACCATGTCACAACGCACCGTATCACATCGCACCGTATCACATTGCACCATATCACATCGCACCCTATCATATTGGACCCTATCATGTCGCATCATATCACATCGCACCATATCACATAGCATAATATCACATCGCACCATATCACATCGCACCGTATCACATCGAACCGTCTCAGATCACATCTTAACGCATCGCACCGTATCACATCGCACCATATTACATCACATCGTATCACATTGCATCGTAACACATCGCACCGTATCACTTCGCACCGAATCACATCGCACCGAATCACATGGCACCATATCACATCGCACCGTAACAGATCGCACAGTATCACATCGCACCGTATCACATCGCACCATATCACATCGCACCGTATCACATCGCAGCGTATCTCATCGCACTGTATCTCATCTCACCGTATCACATTGCACCATATCACATCGCACCGTATCCCATCACACCGTATCTCATTGCACCGTATCACATCGCACCGTATCACATCACACCATATCACATCGCACCATATCACATCACACCATATCGCATCATATCACATCACATCATATTAAATCACACCGTATCACATCGCACCATATCAGATCACACCGTCTCGCATCGTATCACATCACACCGTATCATATTACATCATAACACATCTCACCATATCATATCACACCGTATCATAAGGCACCGTTTCATATCGCATCATATCACAGCGCACCGTATCACATCGCACCGTACCACATCAGACCATATCACATCACATCGTATCACATCACATCGTATCACATCGCATCGTATCACATCGCACTGCGTCACATCACACCATATCACATCGCACCATATCACATCACACAGTATCACATCGCATCATATCACATCGCACCGTATCACATCACATCATATCTTATCACATCGTATCACACCGCACCGTATCGCATCGCATCGTATCACATCGCATCGTATCACATCGCACCGTATCACATCGCACTGCGTCACATCACACCATATCACATCGCACCATATCACATCGCACAGTATCACATCGCATCGTATCACATCGCACCGTATCACATCGCATCATATCTTATCACATCGCATCACATCGCACCGTATCACAAAGCATCGTAACACATCGCACCATATCACATCGCACCGTATCACATCAAACCGTCTCAGATCACATATTAACGCATCTCACCGTATCACATCGCACCATATTACATCACATCGTATCACATTGCATCGTAACACATCGCACCGTATCACATCGCACCGAATCACATCGCACCGTATCACATGGCACGGTATTACATTGCACCGTATCACATTGCACCGTATCACATCGCACCTTATCACATCGCACTGTATCACATCGCACCGTATCACATCGCACCATATCACGTCGCAACGTAACACATCGCACAGTATCACATCGCACCGTATCACATCGCACCGTATCACATCGCACAGTATCACATCGCACAGTATCACATCGCACCATATCACATCCCATCGTACCACATCGTACCATATCATGTCGCACCGTAACACATCGCATCATATCACATCGCACCATATCACGTCGCATCGTATCAAGTCACACCGTATCACGTCGCATCGTATCACATCACACCGTATCACAACGCACCATATCACATCGCACAGTATGACATTGCAACGTATCACGTCGCATCGTATCACGTCGCATCGTATCACATCGCACCATATCACATCGCACCGTATCACATCGCACAGCATCACATCGCACCATATCACATCGCACCATATCACATCGCACGGTATCATATCGCACAGTATCACATCGCACCTTATCACATCACACCATGTCACATCGCACCGTATCACATTGCACCGTAACACATGGCACCATATCACATCGCACCGTAACACACGGCACCATATCACATCGCACCGTATCATGTCACACCGTATCACATCGCACCATATAACATCGAACCGTATCGCATCGTATCACATCGCAACGTAACACACAGCACCATATCACATCACACCGTATCACATCGCACCGTATCACATCGCATCGTATCACATCGCACCTTATCACTTCGCACCATATCACGTCGCACCGTTTCACATCGCATCGTATCATTTCACACCGTATCACATCGCAACGTTTCACATCGCACCATATTGCATCGCGCCGTATCACATCGCACCGTATCACATCGCACCGTTTCACATCGCACCATATCACATCGCACCATATCACATCGCACTGTATCACATCGCACCGTATCACATCGCAAAGTATCACATTGCAACGTATCACATTGCATCATATCACGTCGCATCGTATCACATCGCAACGTATCACATCACACTGCATCACAACGCACTGTCACATCGCACCATATCACCTCGCACCGTATCACATCGCAAAGTATCACATCACACCGTAACTCATTGCACCGTATCACATCGCATCGTATCACATTGCACCGTAACACATCGCACCATATCACATCGCACCGTATCTCATCGCACTGTATCACATCGCACCGTATCACATCGCACCGTATCACATCGCACCGAATCACATCGCACCGAATCACATCGCACCGTATCACATCGCACCATATCTCATCACACCGTATCACTTCAAACCATATCACATTGCAACGTATCAGATTGCAACGTATCACATCGCACCGTATCACATCGCACTTTTTCTCATCACACCGTATCACTTCAAATCATATCACAACGCACCGTATCACATCGCACCGTATCACATTGCACCATATCACATCGCACCCTATCATATTGGACCCTATCATGTCGCATCATATCACATCGCACCATATCACATAGCATAATATCACATCGCACCATATCACATCGCACCGTATCACATCGAACCGTCTCAGAACACATCTTAATGCATCGCACCGTATCACATCACACCATATTACATCACATCGTATCACATTGCATCGTAACACATCGCACCGTATCACTTCGCACCGAATCACATCGCACCGTATCACATGGCACCGTATCACATCGCACCTTATCACATCACACTGTATCACATTGCACCGTATCTCATCGCACTGTATCTCATCACACCGTATCACATCGCACCATATCACATCGCACCGTATCACATCAAACCGTCTCAGATCACATATTAATGCATCTCACCGTATCACATCGCACCATATTACATCACATCGTATCACATTGCATCGTAACACATCGCACCGTATCACATCGCACCGAATCACATCGCACCGTATCACATGGCACCGTATCACATTGCACCGTATCACATTGCACCGTATCACATCGCACCTTATCACATGGCACTGTATCACATCGCACCGTATCACATCGCACCATATCACGTCGCACCGTAACACATCGCACAGTATCACATCGCACCATATCACATCGCACCGTATCACATCGCACCATTTCTCATCACACCGTATCACTTCAAATCATATCACATCGCACCGTATCAGATCGCACCATGTCACAACGCACCGTATCACATCGCACCGTATCACATTGCACCATATCACATCGCACCCTATCATATTGGACCCTATCATGTCGCATCATATCACATCGCACCATATCACATAGCATAATATCACATCGCACCATATCACATCGCACCGTATCACATCGAACCATCTCAGATCACATCTTAACGCATCGCACCGTATCACATCACACCATATTACATCACATCGTATCACATTGCATCGTAACACATCGCACCGTATCACTTCGCACCGAATCACATCGCACCGTATCACATGGCACCATATCACATCACACCGTAACAGATCGCACAGTATCACATCGCACCGTATCACATCGCACCATATCACATCGCACCGTATCACATCGCACAGCATCACATCGCACCATATCACATCGCACCATATCACATCGCACCGTATCATATCGCACAGTATCACATCGCACGTTATCACATCACACCATGTCACATCGCACCGTATCACATTGCACCGTAACACATGGCACCATATCACATCGCACCGTAACACACGGCACCATATCACATCGCACCGTATCATGTCACACCGTATCACATCGCACCGTATCACATCGCACCGTATCACATCGCACCGTATCACATCGCACCGTATCTCATCGCACCGTATCACATCGCACCGTATCACGTCGCACCGTATCACATCGCAAAGTATCACATTGCAACATATCAGATCACACCGTCTCGCATCATATCACATCACACCGTATCATATTACATTGTAACACATCTCACCGTATCATATAACACCATATCACATCGCAACATATCACATCGCATCGTTTCACATCGCACCGTAGCACATCGCACCGTATCACATCGCACCGTGTCAGATCGCATCGTAACGCATCGTACCGTATCACATCGCACCATATCACATTGCATCATATCACATTGCGTCGTAACACATAGCATCGTATCACATCGCACTGTCTCACATCACACCGTATCACATCGCATCATAACACATCGCACCGTATCACATTGCACCGTATCATATCGGACTGTAACATATCACATCATATCACATCGCACAGTATCATGTTGCACTGTATAAGACCGCACCGTATCTCATCACATCGTATCACATCGCATCGTATCACATCGCACCGTATCACATCGCGCTGCGTCACATCACACCATATCACATCGCACCATATCACATCGCACAGTATCACATCGCATGGTATCACATCGCACCGTATCCCATCGCATCATATCTTATCACATCGCATCACATCGCACCGTATCACAAAGCATCGTAACACATCGCACCATATCACATCGCACCGTATCACATCAAACCATCTCAGATCACATATTAACGCATCTCACCGTATCACATCGCACCATATTACATCACATCGTATCACATTGCATCGTATCACATCGCACCGTATCACATCGCACCGTATCACATCGTACCGTATCACATCGCACAGTATCACATCGCACAGTATCACATCGCACCGTATCACATCGCATCGTATCACATCGTACCATATCATGTCGCACCGTAACACATCGCATCGTATCACATCGCACCATATCATGTCGCATCGTATCAAGTCACACCGTATCACGTCGCATCGTATCACATCACACCGTATCACAACGCACCATATCACATCGCACAGTATGACATTGCAACGTATCACGTCACATCGTATCACGTCGCATCGTATCACATCGCAACGTATCACATCGCACCGTATCACATCGCACAGCATCACATCGCACCATATCACATCGCACCATATCACATCGCACCGTATCATATCGCACAGTATCACATCGCACCTTATCACATCACACAGTGTCACATCGCACCGTATCACATTGCACCGTAACACATGGCACCATATCACATCGCACCGTAACACACGGCACCATATCACATCGCACCGTATCATGTCACACCGTATCACATCGCACCAGATCACATCGAACCGTATCGCATCGTATCACATCGCACCGTAACACACAGCACCATATCACATCACACCGTATCACATCGCACCGTATCACATCGCATCGTATCACATCGCACCTTATCACTTCGCACCATATCACGTCGCACCATTTCACATCGCATCGTATCATTTCACACCGTATCACATCGCAACGTTTCACATCGCACCATATCGCATCGCACCGTATCACAACGCACTGTATCACATCGCACCGTATCACATCGCGCCGTTTCACATCGCACCATATCACATCGCACCGTATCACATCGCACCGTATCACGTCGCACCGTATCACATCGCAAAGTATCACATTGCAACGTATCACATTGCATCATATCACGTCGTATCGTATCACATCGCAACGTATCACATCACACTCCATCACAACGCACTGTCACATCGCACCATATCACCTCGCACCGAATCACATCGCAAAGTATCACATCACACCGTAACTCATTGCACCGTATCACATCGCATCGTATCACATTGCACCGTAACACATCGCACCATATCACATCGCAACGTATCTCATCGCACATTATCACATCGCACCGTATCACATCGCACCGTATCACATCGCACCGAATCACATCGCACCGTATCACATCGCACCATATCTCATCACACTGTATCACTTCAAACCATATCACATTGCAACGTATCAGATTGCAACGTATCACATCGCACCGTATCACATCGCACCATCTCTCATCACACCGTATCACTTCAAATCATATCACATCGCACCGTATCAGATCGCACCATGTCACAACGCACCGTATCACATCGCACCGTATCACATTGCACCATATCACATCGCACCCTATCATATTGGACCCTATCATGTCGCATCATATCACATCGCACCATATCACATAGCATAATATCACATCGCACCATATCACATCTCACCGTATCACGTCGAACCGTCTCAGATCACATCTTAATGCATCGCACCGTATCACATCACACCATATTACATCACATCGTATCACATTGCATCGTAACACATCGCACCGTATCACTTCGCACCGAATCACATCGCACCGTATCACATGGCACCATATCACATCGCACCGTAACAGATCGCACAGTACCACATCGCACCGTATCACATCGCACCATATCACATCGCACCGTATCACATCGCACCGTATCTCATCGCACTGTATCTCATCACACCGTATCACATCGCACCATATCACATCACACCGTATCACATCACACCGTATCTCATCGCACCGTATCACATCGCAACGTATCACATCACACCATATCACATCGCACCATATCACATCACACCGTATCGCATCGTATCACATCACATCATATTAAATCACACCGTATCACATCGCACCATATCAGATCACACCGTCTCGCATCGTATCACATCACACCGTATCATATTACATCGTAACACATCTCACCATATCATATCACACCGTATCATAAGGCACCATTTCATATCGCATCATATCACAGCGCACCGTATCACATCGCACCGTACCACATCAGACCATATCACATCACATCATATCACATCACATCGTATCACATCACATCGTATCATATCGCACCGTATCACATCGCACTGCGTCACATCACACCATATCACATCGCACCATATCACATCACACAGTATCACATCGCATCGTATCACATTGCACCGTATCACATCACAACATATCTTATCACATCGTATCACACCGCACTGTATCGCATCGCATCGTATCACATCGCATCGTATCACATCGCACCGTATCACATCGCACTGCGTCACATCACACCATATCACATCGCAACATATCACATCGCACCGTATCACATCGCATCATATCTTATCACATCGCATCACATCGCACCATATCACAAAGCATCGTAACACATCGCACCATATCACATCGCACCGTATCACATCAAACCGTCTCAGATCACATATTAACGCATCTCACCGTATCACATCGCACCATATTACATCA
Organism: Carcharodon carcharias; assembly: GCF_017639515.1. Lineage (NCBI taxonomy): Eukaryota > Metazoa > Chordata > Chondrichthyes > Lamniformes > Lamnidae > Carcharodon > Carcharodon carcharias. The sequence goes on from NC_054496.1 coordinate 34,448,623, forward strand.
CATCGTATCACATTGCATCGTAACACAACGCACCATATCACATCGCACCGAATCACATCGCACCGTATCACATGGCACTGTATCACATTGCACCGTATCACATTGCACCATATCACATCGCACCTTATCACATCGCACTGTATCACATCGCACCGTATCACATCGCACCATATCACGTCGCACCGTAACACATCGCACAGTATCACATCGCACCATATCACATCGCACCGTATCACATCGCACCGTATCACTTCAAATCATATCACATCGCACCGTATCAGATCGCACCATGTCACAACGCACCGTATCACATCGCACCCTATCATATTGGACCCTATCATGTCGCATCATATCACATCGCAACATATCACATTGCATAATATCACATCGCACCATATCACATCGCACCATATCACCTCGCACCGTATCATATCGCAAAGTATCACATCACCCCGTAACTCATTGCACCGTATCACATCAAACCGTCTCAGATCACATCTTCAAGCATCGCACCATATCACATCACACCATATTACATCACATCGTTTCACATTGCATCGTAACACATCGCACCATATCACTTCGCACCGAATCACATTGCACCGTATCACATGGCACCATATCACATCGCACCGTAACAGATCGCACAGTATCACATCGCACCGTATCACATCTCACCATATCACATCGCACCGTATCACATCGCAGCGTATCTCATCGCACTGTATCTCATCACACCGTATCACATCGCACCATATCACATCGCACCGTATCACATCACACCGTATCTCATCGCACCGTATCACATCGCACCGTATCACATCACACCATATCACATCGCACCATATCACATCACACCATATCGCATCGTATCACATCACATCATATTAAATCGCACCGTATCACATCGCACCATATCAGATCACACCGTCTCGCATCGTATCACATCACACCGTATCATATTACATCGTAACACATCTCACCATATCATATCACACAGTATCATAAGGCACCATTTCATATCGCATCATATCACAGCGCACCGTATCACATCGCACCGTACCACATCAGACCATATCACATCACATCGTATCACATCACATCGTATCACATCACATCGTATCACATCGCACCGTATCACATCGCACTGCGTCACATCACACCATATCACATCACACCATATCACATCACACAGTATCACATCGCATCGTATCACATCGCACCGTATCACATCACATCATATCTTATCACATCGTATCACACCGCACCGTATTGCATCGCATCGTCTTACATCGCATCTTATCACATCGCACCATATCACATCGCACTGCGTCACATCACACCATATCACATCGCACCATATCACATCGCACAGTATCACATCGCATCGTATCACATCGCAAAGTATCATATCGCATCATATCTTATCACATCGCATCACATCGCACCGTATCACAAAGCATCGTAACACATCGCACCATATCACATCGCACCGTATCACATCAAACCGTCTCAGATCACATATTAACGCATCTCACCGTATCACATCGCACCATATTACATCACATCGTATCACATTGCATCGTAACACATCGCACCGTATCACATCGCACCGAATCACATCGCACCGTATCACATGGCACCGTATCACATTGCACCATATCACATTGCACCGTATCACATCGCACCTTATCACATCGCACTGTATCACATCGCACCGTATCACATCGCACCATATCACGTCGCACCGTAACACATCGCACAGTATCACATCGCACCGTATCACATCGCACCGTATCACATCGCACCATTTCTCATCACACCGTATCACTTCAAATCATATCACATCGCACCGTATCAGATCGCACCATGTCACAACGCACCGTATCACATCGCACCGTATCACATTGCACCATATCACATCGCCCCCTATCATATTGGACCCTATCATGTCGCATCATATCACATCGCACCATATCACATAGCATAATATCACATCGCACCATATCACTTCGCACCGAATCACATCGCACCGTATCACGTGGCACCATATCACATCGCACCGTAACAGATCGCACAGTATCACATCGCACCGTATCACATCGCACCATATCACATCGCACCGTATCACATCGCAGCGTATCTCATCGCACTGTATCTCATCTCAGCGTATCACATCGCACCATATCACATCGCACCGTATCACATCACACCGTATCTCATCGCACCGTATCACATCGCACCGTATCACATCACACCATATCACATCTCACCATATCACATCACACCATATCGCATCGTATCACATCACATCATATTAAATCACACCGTATCACATCGCACCATATCAGATCACACCGTCTCGCATCGTATCACATCACACCGTATCATATTACATCGTAACACATCTCACCATATCATATCACACCGTATCATAAGGCACCGTTTCATATCACATCATATCACAGCGCACCGTATCACATCGCACCGTACCACATCAGACCATATCACATCACATCGTATCACATCACATCGTATCACATCGCATCGTATCACATCACACTGCATCACATCACACCATATCACATCGCACCATATCACATCACACAGTATCACATCGCATCGTATCACATCGCACCGTATCACATCACATCATATCTTATCACATCGTATCACACCGCACCGTATCGCATCGCATCGTATCACATCGCATCGTATCACATCGCACCGTATCACATCGCACTGCGTCACATCACACCATATCACATCGCACCATATCACATCGTACAGTATCACATCGCATCGTATCACATCGCACCGTATCACATCGCATCATATCTTATCACATCGCATCACATCGCACCGTATCACAAAGCATCGTAACACATCGCACCATATCACATCGCACCGTATCACATCAAACCGTCTCAGATCACATATTAACGCATCTCACCGTATCACATCGCACCATATTACATCACATCGTATCACATTGCATCGTAACACATGGCACCGTATCACATCGCACCGAATCACATCGCACCATATCACATGGCACCGTATCACATTGCACCGTATCACATTGCACCTTATCACATCGCACCTTATCACATCGCACTGTATCACATTGCACCGTATCACATCGCACCATATCACGTCGCACCGTAACACATCGCACAGTATCACATCGCACCGTATCACATCGCACCGTATCACATCGCACCGTATCACATCGTACCGTATCACATCGCACAGTATCACATCGCACAGTATCACATCGCACCGTATCACATCGCATCGTATCACATCGTACCATATCATGTCGCACCGTAACACATCGCATCGTATCACATCGCACCATATCACGTCGCATCGTAGCAAGTCACACCGTATCACGTCGCATCGTAGCAAGTCACACCGTATCACGTCGCATCGTGTCACATCACACCGTATCACAACGCACCATATCACATCGCACAGTATGACATTGCAACGTATCACGTCGCATCATATCACGTCGCATCGTATCACATCGCACCATATCACATCGCACCGTATCACATCGCACAGCATCACATCGCACCATATCACATCGCACCATATCACATCGCACCGTATCATATCGCACAGTATCACATCGCACCTTATCACATCACACCATGTCACATCGCACCGTATCACATTGCACCGTAACACATGGCACCATATCACATCGCACCGTAACACACGGCACCATATCACATCGCACCGTATCATGTCACACCGTATCACATCGCACCATATCACATCGAACCGTATCGCATCGTATCACATCGCACCGTAACACACAGCACCATATCACATCACACCATATCACATCGCAACATATCTCATCGCACAGTATCACATCGCACCGTATCACATCGCACCGTATCACATCGCACCGAATCACATCGCACCGTATCACATCGCACCATATCTCATCACACTGTATCACTTCAAACCATATCACATTGCAACGTATCAGATTGCAACGTATCACATCGCACTGTACTTCAAATCATATCGCACTTCAAATCATATCACATCGCACCGTATCAGATCGCACCATGTCACAACGCACCGTATCACATCGCACCGTATCACATTGCACCATATCACATCGCACCCTATCATATTGGACCCTATCATGTCGCATCATATCACATCGCACCATATCACATAGCATAATATCACATCGCACCATATCACATCGCACCGTATCACATCGAACCGTCTCAGATCACATCTTAACGCATCGCACCGTATCACATCGCACCATATTACATCACATCGTATCACATTGCATCGTAACACATCGCACCGTATCACTTCGCACCGAATCACATCGCACCGAATCACATGGCACCATATCACATCGCACCGTAACAGATCGCACAGTATCACATCGCACCGTATCACATCGCACCATATCACATCGCACCGTATCACATCGCAGCGTATCTCATCGCACTGTATCTCATCTCACCGTATCACATTGCACCATATCACATCGCACCGTATCCCATCACACCGTATCTCATTGCACCGTATCACATCGCACCGTATCACATCACACCATATCACATCGCACCATATCACATCACACCATATCGCATCATATCACATCACATCATATTAAATCACACCGTATCACATCGCACCATATCAGATCACACCGTCTCGCATCGTATCACATCACACCGTATCATATTACATCGTAACACATCTCACCATATCATATCACACCGTATCATAAGGCACCGTTTCATATCGCATCATATCACAGCGCACCGTATCACATCGCACCGTACCACATCAGACCATATCACATCACATCGTATCACATCACATCGTATCACATCGCATCGTATCACATCGCACTGCGTCACATCACACCATATCACATCGCACCATATCACATCACACAGTATCACATCGCATCATATCACATCGCACCGTATCACATCACATCATATCTTATCACATCGTATCACACCGCACCGTATCGCATCGCATCGTATCACATCGCATCGTATCACATCGCACCGTATCACATCGCACTGCGTCACATCACACCATATCACATCGCACCATATCACATCGCACAGTATCACATCGCATCGTATCACATCGCACCGTATCACATCGCATCATATCTTATCACATCGCATCACATCGCACCGTATCACAAAGCATCGTAACACATCGCACCATATCACATCGCACCGTATCACATCAAACCGTCTCAGATCACATATTAACGCATCTCACCGTATCACATCGCACCATATTACATCACATCGTATCACATTGCATCGTAACACATCGCACCGTATCACATCGCACCGAATCACATCGCACCGTATCACATGGCACGGTATTACATTGCACCGTATCACATTGCACCGTATCACATCGCACCTTATCACATCGCACTGTATCACATCGCACCGTATCACATCGCACCATATCACGTCGCAACGTAACACATCGCACAGTATCACATCGCACCGTATCACATCGCACCGTATCACATCGCACAGTATCACATCGCACAGTATCACATCGCACCATATCACATCCCATCGTACCACATCGTACCATATCATGTCGCACCGTAACACATCGCATCATATCACATCGCACCATATCACGTCGCATCGTATCAAGTCACACCGTATCACGTCGCATCGTATCACATCACACCGTATCACAACGCACCATATCACATCGCACAGTATGACATTGCAACGTATCACGTCGCATCGTATCACGTCGCATCGTATCACATCGCACCATATCACATCGCACCGTATCACATCGCACAGCATCACATCGCACCATATCACATCGCACCATATCACATCGCACGGTATCATATCGCACAGTATCACATCGCACCTTATCACATCACACCATGTCACATCGCACCGTATCACATTGCACCGTAACACATGGCACCATATCACATCGCACCGTAACACACGGCACCATATCACATCGCACCGTATCATGTCACACCGTATCACATCGCACCATATAACATCGAACCGTATCGCATCGTATCACATCGCAACGTAACACACAGCACCATATCACATCACACCGTATCACATCGCACCGTATCACATCGCATCGTATCACATCGCACCTTATCACTTCGCACCATATCACGTCGCACCGTTTCACATCGCATCGTATCATTTCACACCGTATCACATCGCAACGTTTCACATCGCACCATATTGCATCGCGCCGTATCACATCGCACCGTATCACATCGCACCGTTTCACATCGCACCATATCACATCGCACCATATCACATCGCACTGTATCACATCGCACCGTATCACATCGCAAAGTATCACATTGCAACGTATCACATTGCATCATATCACGTCGCATCGTATCACATCGCAACGTATCACATCACACTGCATCACAACGCACTGTCACATCGCACCATATCACCTCGCACCGTATCACATCGCAAAGTATCACATCACACCGTAACTCATTGCACCGTATCACATCGCATCGTATCACATTGCACCGTAACACATCGCACCATATCACATCGCACCGTATCTCATCGCACTGTATCACATCGCACCGTATCACATCGCACCGTATCACATCGCACCGAATCACATCGCACCGAATCACATCGCACCGTATCACATCGCACCATATCTCATCACACCGTATCACTTCAAACCATATCACATTGCAACGTATCAGATTGCAACGTATCACATCGCACCGTATCACATCGCACTTTTTCTCATCACACCGTATCACTTCAAATCATATCACAACGCACCGTATCACATCGCACCGTATCACATTGCACCATATCACATCGCACCCTATCATATTGGACCCTATCATGTCGCATCATATCACATCGCACCATATCACATAGCATAATATCACATCGCACCATATCACATCGCACCGTATCACATCGAACCGTCTCAGAACACATCTTAATGCATCGCACCGTATCACATCACACCATATTACATCACATCGTATCACATTGCATCGTAACACATCGCACCGTATCACTTCGCACCGAATCACATCGCACCGTATCACATGGCACCGTATCACATCGCACCTTATCACATCACACTGTATCACATTGCACCGTATCTCATCGCACTGTATCTCATCACACCGTATCACATCGCACCATATCACATCGCACCGTATCACATCAAACCGTCTCAGATCACATATTAATGCATCTCACCGTATCACATCGCACCATATTACATCACATCGTATCACATTGCATCGTAACACATCGCACCGTATCACATCGCACCGAATCACATCGCACCGTATCACATGGCACCGTATCACATTGCACCGTATCACATTGCACCGTATCACATCGCACCTTATCACATGGCACTGTATCACATCGCACCGTATCACATCGCACCATATCACGTCGCACCGTAACACATCGCACAGTATCACATCGCACCATATCACATCGCACCGTATCACATCGCACCATTTCTCATCACACCGTATCACTTCAAATCATATCACATCGCACCGTATCAGATCGCACCATGTCACAACGCACCGTATCACATCGCACCGTATCACATTGCACCATATCACATCGCACCCTATCATATTGGACCCTATCATGTCGCATCATATCACATCGCACCATATCACATAGCATAATATCACATCGCACCATATCACATCGCACCGTATCACATCGAACCATCTCAGATCACATCTTAACGCATCGCACCGTATCACATCACACCATATTACATCACATCGTATCACATTGCATCGTAACACATCGCACCGTATCACTTCGCACCGAATCACATCGCACCGTATCACATGGCACCATATCACATCACACCGTAACAGATCGCACAGTATCACATCGCACCGTATCACATCGCACCATATCACATCGCACCGTATCACATCGCACAGCATCACATCGCACCATATCACATCGCACCATATCACATCGCACCGTATCATATCGCACAGTATCACATCGCACGTTATCACATCACACCATGTCACATCGCACCGTATCACATTGCACCGTAACACATGGCACCATATCACATCGCACCGTAACACACGGCACCATATCACATCGCACCGTATCATGTCACACCGTATCACATCGCACCGTATCACATCGCACCGTATCACATCGCACCGTATCACATCGCACCGTATCTCATCGCACCGTATCACATCGCACCGTATCACGTCGCACCGTATCACATCGCAAAGTATCACATTGCAACATATCAGATCACACCGTCTCGCATCATATCACATCACACCGTATCATATTACATTGTAACACATCTCACCGTATCATATAACACCATATCACATCGCAACATATCACATCGCATCGTTTCACATCGCACCGTAGCACATCGCACCGTATCACATCGCACCGTGTCAGATCGCATCGTAACGCATCGTACCGTATCACATCGCACCATATCACATTGCATCATATCACATTGCGTCGTAACACATAGCATCGTATCACATCGCACTGTCTCACATCACACCGTATCACATCGCATCATAACACATCGCACCGTATCACATTGCACCGTATCATATCGGACTGTAACATATCACATCATATCACATCGCACAGTATCATGTTGCACTGTATAAGACCGCACCGTATCTCATCACATCGTATCACATCGCATCGTATCACATCGCACCGTATCACATCGCGCTGCGTCACATCACACCATATCACATCGCACCATATCACATCGCACAGTATCACATCGCATGGTATCACATCGCACCGTATCCCATCGCATCATATCTTATCACATCGCATCACATCGCACCGTATCACAAAGCATCGTAACACATCGCACCATATCACATCGCACCGTATCACATCAAACCATCTCAGATCACATATTAACGCATCTCACCGTATCACATCGCACCATATTACATCACATCGTATCACATTGCATCGTATCACATCGCACCGTATCACATCGCACCGTATCACATCGTACCGTATCACATCGCACAGTATCACATCGCACAGTATCACATCGCACCGTATCACATCGCATCGTATCACATCGTACCATATCATGTCGCACCGTAACACATCGCATCGTATCACATCGCACCATATCATGTCGCATCGTATCAAGTCACACCGTATCACGTCGCATCGTATCACATCACACCGTATCACAACGCACCATATCACATCGCACAGTATGACATTGCAACGTATCACGTCACATCGTATCACGTCGCATCGTATCACATCGCAACGTATCACATCGCACCGTATCACATCGCACAGCATCACATCGCACCATATCACATCGCACCATATCACATCGCACCGTATCATATCGCACAGTATCACATCGCACCTTATCACATCACACAGTGTCACATCGCACCGTATCACATTGCACCGTAACACATGGCACCATATCACATCGCACCGTAACACACGGCACCATATCACATCGCACCGTATCATGTCACACCGTATCACATCGCACCAGATCACATCGAACCGTATCGCATCGTATCACATCGCACCGTAACACACAGCACCATATCACATCACACCGTATCACATCGCACCGTATCACATCGCATCGTATCACATCGCACCTTATCACTTCGCACCATATCACGTCGCACCATTTCACATCGCATCGTATCATTTCACACCGTATCACATCGCAACGTTTCACATCGCACCATATCGCATCGCACCGTATCACAACGCACTGTATCACATCGCACCGTATCACATCGCGCCGTTTCACATCGCACCATATCACATCGCACCGTATCACATCGCACCGTATCACGTCGCACCGTATCACATCGCAAAGTATCACATTGCAACGTATCACATTGCATCATATCACGTCGTATCGTATCACATCGCAACGTATCACATCACACTCCATCACAACGCACTGTCACATCGCACCATATCACCTCGCACCGAATCACATCGCAAAGTATCACATCACACCGTAACTCATTGCACCGTATCACATCGCATCGTATCACATTGCACCGTAACACATCGCACCATATCACATCGCAACGTATCTCATCGCACATTATCACATCGCACCGTATCACATCGCACCGTATCACATCGCACCGAATCACATCGCACCGTATCACATCGCACCATATCTCATCACACTGTATCACTTCAAACCATATCACATTGCAACGTATCAGATTGCAACGTATCACATCGCACCGTATCACATCGCACCATCTCTCATCACACCGTATCACTTCAAATCATATCACATCGCACCGTATCAGATCGCACCATGTCACAACGCACCGTATCACATCGCACCGTATCACATTGCACCATATCACATCGCACCCTATCATATTGGACCCTATCATGTCGCATCATATCACATCGCACCATATCACATAGCATAATATCACATCGCACCATATCACATCTCACCGTATCACGTCGAACCGTCTCAGATCACATCTTAATGCATCGCACCGTATCACATCACACCATATTACATCACATCGTATCACATTGCATCGTAACACATCGCACCGTATCACTTCGCACCGAATCACATCGCACCGTATCACATGGCACCATATCACATCGCACCGTAACAGATCGCACAGTACCACATCGCACCGTATCACATCGCACCATATCACATCGCACCGTATCACATCGCACCGTATCTCATCGCACTGTATCTCATCACACCGTATCACATCGCACCATATCACATCACACCGTATCACATCACACCGTATCTCATCGCACCGTATCACATCGCAACGTATCACATCACACCATATCACATCGCACCATATCACATCACACCGTATCGCATCGTATCACATCACATCATATTAAATCACACCGTATCACATCGCACCATATCAGATCACACCGTCTCGCATCGTATCACATCACACCGTATCATATTACATCGTAACACATCTCACCATATCATATCACACCGTATCATAAGGCACCATTTCATATCGCATCATATCACAGCGCACCGTATCACATCGCACCGTACCACATCAGACCATATCACATCACATCATATCACATCACATCGTATCACATCACATCGTATCATATCGCACCGTATCACATCGCACTGCGTCACATCACACCATATCACATCGCACCATATCACATCACACAGTATCACATCGCATCGTATCACATTGCACCGTATCACATCACAACATATCTTATCACATCGTATCACACCGCACTGTATCGCATCGCATCGTATCACATCGCATCGTATCACATCGCACCGTATCACATCGCACTGCGTCACATCACACCATATCACATCGCAACATATCACATCGCACCGTATCACATCGCATCATATCTTATCACATCGCATCACATCGCACCATATCACAAAGCATCGTAACACATCGCACCATATCACATCGCACCGTATCACATCAAACCGTCTCAGATCACATATTAACGCATCTCACCGTATCACATCGCACCATATTACATCACATCGTATCACATTGCATCGTAACACAACGCACCATATCACATCGCACCGAATCACATCGCACCGTATCACATGGCACTGTATCACATTGCACCGTATCACATTGCACCATATCACATCGCACCTTATCACATCGCACTGTATCACATCGCACCGTATCACATCGCACCATATCACGTCGCACCGTAACACATCGCACAGTATCACATCGCACCATATCACATCGCACCGTATCACATCGCACCGTATCACTTCAAATCATATCACATCGCACCGTATCAGATCGCACCATGTCACAACGCACCGTATCACATCGCACCCTATCATATTGGACCCTATCATGTCGCATCATATCACATCGCAACATATCACATTGCATAATATCACATCGCACCATATCACATCGCACCATATCACCTCGCACCGTATCATATCGCAAAGTATCACATCACCCCGTAACTCATTGCACCGTATCACATCAAACCGTCTCAGATCACATCTTCAAGCATCGCACCATATCACATCACACCATATTACATCACATCGTTTCACATTGCATCGTAACACATCGCACCATATCACTTCGCACCGAATCACATTGCACCGTATCACATGGCACCATATCACATCGCACCGTAACAGATCGCACAGTATCACATCGCACCGTATCACATCTCACCATATCACATCGCACCGTATCACATCGCAGCGTATCTCATCGCACTGTATCTCATCACACCGTATCACATCGCACCATATCACATCGCACCGTATCACATCACACCGTATCTCATCGCACCGTATCACATCGCACCGTATCACATCACACCATATCACATCGCACCATATCACATCACACCATATCGCATCGTATCACATCACATCATATTAAATCGCACCGTATCACATCGCACCATATCAGATCACACCGTCTCGCATCGTATCACATCACACCGTATCATATTACATCGTAACACATCTCACCATATCATATCACACAGTATCATAAGGCACCATTTCATATCGCATCATATCACAGCGCACCGTATCACATCGCACCGTACCACATCAGACCATATCACATCACATCGTATCACATCACATCGTATCACATCACATCGTATCACATCGCACCGTATCACATCGCACTGCGTCACATCACACCATATCACATCACACCATATCACATCACACAGTATCACATCGCATCGTATCACATCGCACCGTATCACATCACATCATATCTTATCACATCGTATCACACCGCACCGTATTGCATCGCATCGTCTTACATCGCATCTTATCACATCGCACCATATCACATCGCACTGCGTCACATCACACCATATCACATCGCACCATATCACATCGCACAGTATCACATCGCATCGTATCACATCGCAAAGTATCATATCGCATCATATCTTATCACATCGCATCACATCGCACCGTATCACAAAGCATCGTAACACATCGCACCATATCACATCGCACCGTATCACATCAAACCGTCTCAGATCACATATTAACGCATCTCACCGTATCACATCGCACCATATTACATCACATCGTATCACATTGCATCGTAACACATCGCACCGTATCACATCGCACCGAATCACATCGCACCGTATCACATGGCACCGTATCACATTGCACCATATCACATTGCACCGTATCACATCGCACCTTATCACATCGCACTGTATCACATCGCACCGTATCACATCGCACCATATCACGTCGCACCGTAACACATCGCACAGTATCACATCGCACCGTATCACATCGCACCGTATCACATCGCACCATTTCTCATCACACCGTATCACTTCAAATCATATCACATCGCACCGTATCAGATCGCACCATGTCACAACGCACCGTATCACATCGCACCGTATCACATTGCACCATATCACATCGCCCCCTATCATATTGGACCCTATCATGTCGCATCATATCACATCGCACCATATCACATAGCATAATATCACATCGCACCATATCACTTCGCACCGAATCACATCGCACCGTATCACGTGGCACCATATCACATCGCACCGTAACAGATCGCACAGTATCACATCGCACCGTATCACATCGCACCATATCACATCGCACCGTATCACATCGCAGCGTATCTCATCGCACTGTATCTCATCTCAGCGTATCACATCGCACCATATCACATCGCACCGTATCACATCACACCGTATCTCATCGCACCGTATCACATCGCACCGTATCACATCACACCATATCACATCTCACCATATCACATCACACCATATCGCATCGTATCACATCACATCATATTAAATCACACCGTATCACATCGCACCATATCAGATCACACCGTCTCGCATCGTATCACATCACACCGTATCATATTACATCGTAACACATCTCACCATATCATATCACACCGTATCATAAGGCACCGTTTCATATCGCATCATATCACAGCGCACCGTATCACATCGCACCGTACCACATCAGACCATATCACATCACATCGTATCACATCACATCGTATCACATCGCATCGTATCACATCACACTGCATCACATCACACCATATCACATCGCACCATATCACATCACACAGTATCACATCGCATCGTATCACATCGCACCGTATCACATCACATCATATCTTATCACATCGTATCACACCGCACCGTATCGCATCGCATCGTATCACATCGCATCGTATCACATCGCACCGTATCACATCGCACTGCGTCACATCACACCATATCACATCGCACCATATCACATCGCACAGTATCACATCGCATCGTATCACATCGCACCGTATCACATCGCATCATATCTTATCACATCGCATCACATCGCACCGTATCACAAAGCATCGTAACACATCGCACCATATCACATCGCACCGTATCACATCAAACCGTCTCAGATCACATATTAACGCATCTCACCGTATCACATCGCACCATATTACATCACATCGTATCACATTGCATCGTAACACATGGCACCGTATCACATCGCACCGAATCACATCGCACCATATCACATGGCACCGTATCACATTGCACCGTATCACATTGCACCTTATCACATCGCACCTTATCACATCGCACTGTATCACATTGCACCGTATCACATCGCACCATATCACGTCGCACCGTAACACATCGCACAGTATCACATCGCACCGTATCACATCGCACCGTATCACATCGCACCGTATCACATCGTACCGTATCACATCGCACAGTATCACATCGCACAGTATCACATCGCACCGTATCACATCGCATCGTATCACATCGTACCATATCATGTCGCACCGTAACACATCGCATCGTATCACATCGCACCATATCACGTCGCATCGTAGCAAGTCACACCGTATCACGTCGCATCGTAGCAAGTCACACCGTATCACGTCGCATCGTGTCACATCACACCGTATCACAACGCACCATATCACATCGCACAGTATGACATTGCAACGTATCACGTCGCATCGTATCACGTCGCATCGTATCACATCGCACCATATCACATCGCACCGTATCACATCGCACAGCATCACATCGCACCATATCACATCGCACCATATCACATCGCACCGTATCATATCGCACAGTATCACATCGCACCTTATCACATCACACCATGTCACATCGCACCGTATCACATTGCACCGTAACACATGGCACCATATCACATCGCACCGTAACACACGGCACCATATCACATCGCACCGTATCATGTCACACCGTATCACATCGCACCATATCACATCGAACCGTATCGCATCGTATCACATCGCACCGTAACACACAGCACCATATCACATCACACCATATCACATCGCAACATATCTCATCGCACAGTATCACATCGCACCGTATCACATCGCACCGTATCACATCGCACCGAATCACATCGCACCGTATCACATCGCACCATATCTCATCACACTGTATCACTTCAAACCATATCACATTGCAACGTATCAGATTGCAACGTATCACATCGCACTGTACTTCAAATCATATCGCACTTCAAATCATATCACATCGCACCGTATCAGATCGCACCATGTCACAACGCACCGTATCACATCGCACCGTATCACATTGCACCATATCACATCGCACCCTATCATATTGGACCCTATCATGTCGCATCATATCACATCGCACCATATCACATAGCATAATATCACATCGCACCATATCACATCGCACCGTATCACATCGAACCGTCTCAGATCACATCTTAACGCATCGCACCGTATCACATCGCACCATATTACATCACATCGTATCACATTGCATCGTAACACATCGCACCGTATCACTTCGCACCGAATCACATCGCACCGAATCACATGGCACCATATCACATCGCACCGTAACAGATCGCACAGTATCACATCGCACCGTATCACATCGCACCATATCACATCGCACCGTATCACATCGCAGCGTATCTCATCGCACTGTATCTCATCTCACCGTATCACATTGCACCATATCACATCGCACCGTATCCCATCACACCGTATCTCATTGCACCGTATCACATCGCACCGTATCACATCACACCATATCACATCGCACCATATCACATCACACCATATCGCATCATATCACATCACATCATATTAAATCACACCGTATCACATCGCACCATATCAGATCACACCGTCTCGCATCGTATCACATCACACCGTATCATATTACATCGTAACACATCTCACCATATCATATCACACCGTATCATAAGGCACCGTTTCATATCGCATCATATCACAGCGCACCGTATCACATCGCACCGTACCACATCAGACCATATCACATCACATCGTATCACATCACATCGTATCACATCGCATCGTATCACATCGCACTGCGTCACATCACACCATATCACATCGCACCATATCACATCACACAGTATCACATCGCATCATATCACATCGCACCGTATCACATCACATCATATCTTATCACATCGTATCACACCGCACCGTATCGCATCGCATCGTATCACATCGCATCGTATCACATCGCACCGTATCACATCGCACTGCGTCACATCACACCATATCACATCGCACCATATCACATCGCACAGTATCACATCGCATCGTATCACATCGCACCGTATCACATCGCATCATATCTTATCACATCGCATCACATCGCACCGTATCACAAAGCATCGTAACACATCGCACCATATCACATCGCACCGTATCACATCAAACCGTCTCAGATCACATATTAACGCATCTCACCGTATCACATCGCACCATATTACATCACATCGTATCACATTGCATCGTAACACATCGCACCGTATCACATCGCACCGAATCACATCGCACCGTATCACATGGCACGGTATTACATTGCACCGTATCACATTGCACCGTATCACATCGCACCTTATCACATCGCACTGTATCACATCGCACCGTATCACATCGCACCATATCACGTCGCAACGTAACACATCGCACAGTATCACATCGCACCGTATCACATCGCACCGTATCACATCGCACAGTATCACATCGCACAGTATCACATCGCACCATATCACATCCCATCGTACCACATCGTACCATATCATGTCGCACCGTAACACATCGCATCATATCACATCGCACCATATCACGTCGCATCGTATCAAGTCACACCGTATCACGTCGCATCGTATCACATCACACCGTATCACAACGCACCATATCACATCGCACAGTATGACATTGCAACGTATCACGTCGCATCGTATCACGTCGCATCGTATCACATCGCACCATATCACATCGCACCGTATCACATCGCACAGCATCACATCGCACCATATCACATCGCACCATATCACATCGCACGGTATCATATCGCACAGTATCACATCGCACCTTATCACATCACACCATGTCACATCGCACCGTATCACATTGCACCGTAACACATGGCACCATATCACATCGCACCGTAACACACGGCACCATATCACATCGCACCGTATCATGTCACACCGTATCACATCGCACCATATAACATCGAACCGTATCGCATCGTATCACATCGCAACGTAACACACAGCACCATATCACATCACACCGTATCACATCGCACCGTATCACATCGCATCGTATCACATCGCACCTTATCACTTCGCACCATATCACGTCGCACCGTTTCACATCGCATCGTATCATTTCACACCGTATCACATCGCAACGTTTCACATCGCACCATATTGCATCGCGCCGTATCACATCGCACCGTATCACATCGCACCGTTTCACATCGCACCATATCACATCGCACCATATCACATCGCACTGTATCACATCGCACCGTATCACATCGCAAAGTATCACATTGCAACGTATCACATTGCATCATATCACGTCGCATCGTATCACATCGCAACGTATCACATCACACTGCATCACAACGCACTGTCACATCGCACCATATCACCTCGCACCGTATCACATCGCAAAGTATCACATCACACCGTAACTCATTGCACCGTATCACATCGCATCGTATCACATTGCACCGTAACACATCGCACCATATCACATCGCACCGTATCTCATCGCACTGTATCACATCGCACCGTATCACATCGCACCGTATCACATCGCACCGAATCACATCGCACCGAATCACATCGCACCGTATCACATCGCACCATATCTCATCACACCGTATCACTTCAAACCATATCACATTGCAACGTATCAGATTGCAACGTATCACATCGCACCGTATCACATCGCACTTTTTCTCATCACACCGTATCACTTCAAATCATATCACAACGCACCGTATCACATCGCACCGTATCACATTGCACCATATCACATCGCACCCTATCATATTGGACCCTATCATGTCGCATCATATCACATCGCACCATATCACATAGCATAATATCACATCGCACCATATCACATCGCACCGTATCACATCGAACCGTCTCAGAACACATCTTAATGCATCGCACCGTATCACATCACACCATATTACATCACATCGTATCACATTGCATCGTAACACATCGCACCGTATCACTTCGCACCGAATCACATCGCACCGTATCACATGGCACCGTATCACATCGCACCTTATCACATCACACTGTATCACATTGCACCGTATCTCATCGCACTGTATCTCATCACACCGTATCACATCGCACCATATCACATCGCACCGTATCACATCAAACCGTCTCAGATCACATATTAATGCATCTCACCGTATCACATCGCACCATATTACATCACATCGTATCACATTGCATCGTAACACATCGCACCGTATCACATCGCACCGAATCACATCGCACCGTATCACATGGCACCGTATCACATTGCACCGTATCACATTGCACCGTATCACATCGCACCTTATCACATGGCACTGTATCACATCGCACCGTATCACATCGCACCATATCACGTCGCACCGTAACACATCGCACAGTATCACATCGCACCATATCACATCGCACCGTATCACATCGCACCATTTCTCATCACACCGTATCACTTCAAATCATATCACATCGCACCGTATCAGATCGCACCATGTCACAACGCACCGTATCACATCGCACCGTATCACATTGCACCATATCACATCGCACCCTATCATATTGGACCCTATCATGTCGCATCATATCACATCGCACCATATCACATAGCATAATATCACATCGCACCATATCACATCGCACCGTATCACATCGAACCATCTCAGATCACATCTTAACGCATCGCACCGTATCACATCACACCATATTACATCACATCGTATCACATTGCATCGTAACACATCGCACCGTATCACTTCGCACCGAATCACATCGCACCGTATCACATGGCACCATATCACATCACACCGTAACAGATCGCACAGTATCACATCGCACCGTATCACATCGCACCATATCACATCGCACCGTATCACATCGCACAGCATCACATCGCACCATATCACATCGCACCATATCACATCGCACCGTATCATATCGCACAGTATCACATCGCACGTTATCACATCACACCATGTCACATCGCACCGTATCACATTGCACCGTAACACATGGCACCATATCACATCGCACCGTAACACACGGCACCATATCACATCGCACCGTATCATGTCACACCGTATCACATCGCACCATATCACATCGAACCGTATCGCATCGTATCACATCGCACCGTAACACACAGCACCATATCACATCACACCGTATCACATCGCACCGTATCACATCGCATCGTATCACATCGCACCTTATCACTTCGCACCATATCACGTCGCACCGTTTCACATCGCATCGTATCATTTCACACCGTATCACATCGCAACGTTTCACATCGCACCATATCGCATCGCACCGTATCACATCGCACCGTATCACATCGCACCGTATCACATCGCACCGTTTCACATCGCACCATATCACATCGTATCATATCACATCGCAACGTATCACATCACACTGCATCACAACGCACTGTCACATCGCACCATGTCACCTCGCACCGTATCACATCGCAAAGTATCACATCACACCGTAACTCATTGCACCGTATCACATCGCATCGTATCACATTGCACCGTAACACATCGCACCATATCACATCGCACCGTATCTCATCGCACTGTATCACATCGCACCGTATCACATCGCACCGTTTCACATCGCACCGAATCACATCGCACCGTATCACATCGCACCATATCTCATCACACCGTATCACTTCAAACCATATCACATTGCAACGTATCAGATTGCAATGTATCACATCGCACCGTATCACATCGCACCATTTCTCATCACAACGTATCACTTCAAATCATATCACATCGCACCATATCACATAGCATAATATCACATCGCACCATATCACATCGCACCCTATCACATCGAACCGTCTCAGATCACATCTTAACGCATCGCACCGTATCACATCACACCATATTACATCACATCGTATCACATTGCATCGTAACACATCGCACCGTATCACTTCGCACCGTATCACATCGCACCATATCACATCGCACCGTAACAGATTGCACAGTATCACTTCGCACCGTATCACATCGCAGCGTATCTCATCGCACTGTATCTCATCGCACCGTATTACATCGCACCATATCACATCGCACCGTATCACATCACACCGTATCTCATCGCACCGTATCACATCTCACCGTATCACATCACACCATATCACATCACACCATATCACATCACACCATATCGCATCGTATCACACCACGTCATATTAAATGGCACCGTATCACATCGCACCATATCAGATCACACCATCTTGCATCATATCACATCGCATCGTATCACATCACACCGTATCATATCACATCGTAACACATCGCACCGTATCATATCACACCGTATCATATGGCACCGTTTCATATCGCATCGTAACACATCGCACCGTATCACATCGCACCGAATCACATCACACCGTATCACATGGCACCGTATCACATTGCACCGTATCACATCGCACCTTATCACATCGCACTGTATCACATCGCACCGTATCACATCGCACCGTATCACATCGCACCGTAACACATCGCACAGTATCACATCGCACCGTATCACATCGCATCATATCACATCGCACCGTATCACATCTCAACGTATCACATCGTACCGTATCACATTGCACCGTATCTCATCGCACCATATCTCATCGCACCGTATCACATCACACCGTATCACATCGCACCATATCATATTGCATCGTATCACATCGCACCGTATCACATCGCACCATAACACATCGAACCGTAACACATCGCACGGTATCACATCGCATCGTATCACATCGTACCATATCATGTCGCACCGTAACACATCGCATCGTATCACATCGCACCATATCACGTCGCATCGTATCAAGTCACACCGTATCACGTCGCATCGTATCACATCACACCGTATCACAACGCACCGTATCACATCGCACAGTATGACATTGCAACATATCATCTCGCATCGTATCACGTCGCATCGTATCACATCGCAACGTATCACATCGCACCGTATCACATCGCACTGCATCACATCGCACCATATCACATCGAACCATATCACATCGCACCGTATCATATCGCACAGTATCACATCGCACCTTATCACATCACACCATGTCACATTGCACCATATCACATTGCACCGTAACACACGGCACCATATCACATCGCACCGTATCATGTCACACCGTATCACATCGCACCATATCACATCGAACCGTATCGCATCGTATCACATCGCACCGTAACACACAAGCACCATATCACATCACACCGTATCACCTCGCACCGTATCACATCGCATCATATCACATCGCACCTTATCACTTTGCACCATATCACGTCGCACCATTTCACATCGCATTGTATCATTTCACACCGTATCACATCGCAATGTTTCACATGGCACCATATCGCATCGCACCGTATCACATTGCACCGTTTCACATCGCACCATATCACATCGCACTGTATCAGATTGCACCGTATCACATCGCACCATATCACATCGCACCGTAACACATCGCACAGTATCACATCGCACCGTATCACTTCGCACCATATCACATCACACCATATCACATCGCACCGTATCACATCGTACCGTATCACATCGCACCGTATCTCATCGCCCCATATCTCATCGCACCGTATCACGTCGCACCGTATCACATTGCACCCTATCACATCTCACCGTATCACATCACACCATATCACATCGCACCATATCACATCACACCATATCGCATCGTATCACACCACGTCATATTAAATGGTACCGTATCACATCGCACCATATCAGATCACACCATCTTGCATCATATCACATCGCATCGTATCACATCACACCGTATCATATCACATCGTAACACATCGCACCGTATCATATCACACCGTATCATATGGCACTGTTTCATATCGCATCATATCACAGCGCACCGTATCACATCGCACCGTACCACATCACACCATATCACATCGCACCGTATCATATCGCAAAGTATCACATCACACCGTAGCACATCGCACTGTATCACATCGCACCATATCACATCGCACCCTATCACTTCACACCGTATCAGATTGCACCATGTCACATCGCACCGTATCACATCGCACCGTATCACATCACACCATATCACATCGCACCGTATCACATCGCATCGTACCAGATCGCATCGTAACACATCATACCGTATCACATCGCACCATATCACATTGCATCGTATCACATTGCGTCGTAACACATAGCATCGTATCACATCGCACTGTCTCACATCGCACCGTATCACATCGTACCGTATCACATCGCACCGTATCTCATCGCACCATATCTCATCGCACCGTATCACATCACACCGTATCACATCGCACCGTATCATATTGCATCGTATCACATCGCACCGTATCACATCGCACCATAACACATCGAACCGTAACACATCGCACGGTATCACATCGCATCGTATCACATCGTACCATATCATGTCGCACCATAACACATCGCATCGTATCACATCGCACCATATCACGTCGCATCGTATCAAGTCACACCGTATCACGTCGCATCGTTTCACATCACACCGTATCACAACGCACCGTATCACATCGCACAGTATGACATTGCCACGTATCACGTCGCATCGTATCACGTCGCATCGTATCACATCGCAACGTATCACATCGCACCGTATCACATCGCACTGCATCACATCGCACCATATCACATCGCACCATATCACATCGCACCGTATCATATCGCACAGTATCAAATCGTACCTTATCACATCACACCGTGTCACATCGCACCGTATCACATTGCACCATAACACTTGGCACCATATCACATCGCACCGTAACACACGGCACCATATCACATCGCACCGTATCATGTCACACCGTATCACATCGTACCATATCACATCGAACCGTATCGCATCGTATCACATCGCACCGTAACACACAAGCACCATATTACATCACACCGTATCACCTCGCACCGTATCACATCGCATCGTATCACATTGCACCTTATCAATTTGCACCATATCACATCGCACCATTTCACATCGCATCGTATCATTTCACACCGTATCACATCGCAACGTTTCACATTGCACCATATCGCATCGCACCGTATCACATCGCACCGTATCACATCGCACCGTATCACATTGCACCGTTTCACATCGCACCATATCACATCGCACCGTATCACATCGCACCGTATCACGTCGCACCGTATCACATCGCAAAGTATCACATTGCAACGTATCACATTGCATCATATCACGCTCTTATCGTATCACATCGCAAAGTATCACATCACACTGCATCACAACGCACTGTGTCACATTGCACCATATCACCTCGCACCGTATCACATCGCAAAGTATCACATCACACCGTAACTCATTGCACCGTATCACATCGCATCGTATCACATTGCACCGTAACACATTGCACCATATCACATCGCACCGTATCTCATCGCACTGTATCACATCGCACCGTATCACATCGCACCGTATCACATCGCACCGAATCACATCGCACCGTATCACATCGCACCAGTTCTCATCACACCGTATCACTTCAAACCACATCACATCGCACCGTATCAGATCGCACCATGACACAACGCACCGTAACACATCGCACCGTATCACATTGCACCATATCACATCGCACCCTATCATATTGGACCCTATCATGTCGCATCATATCACATCGCACCATATCACATAGCATAATATCACATCGCACCATATCACATCGCAACGTATCACATCGAACCGTCTCAGATCACATCTTAACGCATCGCACCGTATCACATCGCACCATATTACATCACATCGTATCACATTGCATCGTAACACATCGCACCGTATCACTTCGCACCGAATCACATCGCACCGTATCACATGGCACCATATCACATCGCACCGTATCACAGCCCACCGCATCACATCGCACCATATCACATCGCACCGTAATAGATCGCACAGTATCACATCGCACCGTATCACATCGCACCATATCACATCGCACCGTATCACATCGCACCGTATCTCATCGCACTGTATCTCATCGCACCGTATCACATCGCACCATATCACATCGCACCGTATCAAATCACACCGTATCTCAATGCACCGTATCACATCGCACTGTATCACATCACACCATATCACATCGCACCATATCACATCACACCGTATCGCATCGTAGCACATCACATCATATTAAATCGCACCGTATCACATCGCACCATATCAGATCACACCGTCTCGCATCGTATCACATCACACCGTATCATATTACATCGTACCACATCTCACCGTATCATATCACACCGTATCATATGGCACCGTTTCATATCGCATCATATCACAGCGCCCCGTATCACATCGCACCGTACCACATCAGACCATATCACATCACATCGTATCACATCACATCGTATCACATCGCAACGTATCACATCGCACTGCGTCACATCACACCATATCACATTGCACCATATCACATCGCACCGTATCACAACGCATCGTAACACATCGCACCATATCACATCGCACCGTATCACATCAAACCGTCTCAGATCACATATTAACGCATCTCACCGTATCACATCGCACCATATTACATCACATCGTATCACATTGCATCGTAACACATCGCACCTTTTCACATCGCACCGAATCACATCGCACCGTATCACATGGCACCGTATCACATCGCACCGTATCACATCGCACCATATCAAATCGCACTGTATCACATCGCACCGTATCACATCGCACCATATCACATCGCACCGTAACACATCGCACAGTATCACATCGCACCGTATCACTTCGCACCATATCACATCGCACCATATCACATCGCACCGTATCACATCGTACCGTATCACATGGCACCGTATCTCATCGCACCATATCTCATCGCACCGTATCACATCGCACCATATCACATCGCACCATATCACATCGCACCGTATCTCATCGCACCGTATCACATCTCACCGTATCACATCACACCATATCACATCGCACCATATCACATCACACCATATCAGATCACACCGTCTCGCATCGTATCATATCGCATTGTATCACATCACACCGTATCATATCACATCGTAACACATCGCACCGTATCATATCGCGAAGTATCACATCACACCGTAGCACATCGCACTGTATCACATCGCACCGTATCAGATTGCATTGTAACGCATCGTACCGTATCACATCGCACCATATCACAACGCATCGTATCACATCACGTCGTATTAAATCACACCGTATCACATCGCACCATATCAGATCACACCGTCTCGCATCGTATCATATCGCATTGTATCACATCACACCGTATCATATCACATCGTAACACATCGCACCGTATCATATCACACCGTATCATATGGCACCGTTTCATATCGCATCATATCACAGCGCACCGTATCACATCGCACCGTACCACATCACACCATATCACATCGCACCGTTTCATATCGCGAACCATCACATCGCACCGTAGCACATTGCACTGTATCACATCGCACCGTATCAGATTGCATTGTAACGCATCGTACCGTATCACATCGCACCATATCACATCGCATCGTATCACATTGCATCTTAACACATCGCATCGTATCACATCGCACTGTCTCACATCACACCATATCACATCGCATCGTAGCACATCGCACCGTATCACATCACAACATATCACATCGCACCCTATCACTTCACACCGTATCAGATTGCACCATGTCACATCGCACCGTATCACATCGCACCGTATCACATCACACCATATCACATCGCACCGTATCACATCGCATTGTTTCACATCGCACAGTAGCACATCGCACTGCATCACATCGCACCGTATCAGATTGCATTGTAACGCATCGTACCGTATCACATCACACCATATCACATCGTTCCGAATCACATCGCACCGTATCAGATGGCACCATATCACATCGCACCATATCACAGCACACCGTATCACATCGCACCGTAACAGATCGCACAGTATCACATCGCACCGTATCACATCGCACCGAATCACATCGCACCGTATCACATCGCACCGTATCACATCGCACCATATCACATCGCACTGTATCACATTGCACCGTATCGCATCGCACCATATCACATCGCACCATATCACATCGCACCGTATCACATCGTACCGTATCACATCGCACCGTATCTCATCGCACCATATCTCATCGCACCGTATCACATCGCACCATATCACATCGCACCATATCACATTGCACCGTATCTCATCGCACCGTATCACATCTCACCGTATCACATCACACCGTATCACATCGCACCATATCACATCGCACCATATCACATCACACCATATCGCATCGTATCACACCACGTCATATTAAATCGCACCGTATCACATCGCACCATATCAGATCACACCGTCTCACATCATATCACATCGCATCGTATCACATCACACCGTATCATATCACATCGTAACACATCGCACCGTATCATATCACACCGTATCATATGGCACCGTTTCATATCGCATCATATCACAGCGCACCGTATCACATTTCACCGTACCACATCACACCATATTACATCGCACCGTATCATATCGCGAAGTATCACATCACACCGTAGCACATCGCACTGTATCACATCGCACCGTATCAGATTGCATTGTAACGCATCGTACCGTATCACATCGCACCATATCACATCGCATCGTATCACATTGCATCATAACACATCGCATCGTATCACATCGCACTGTCTCACATCACACCATATCACATCGCATCGTAGCACATTGCACCGTATCACATCGCACCATATCACATCGCACCCTATCACTTCACACCGTATCAGATTGCACCATGTCACATCGCACCATATCACATCGCACCGTATGACATCGCATCGTTTCACATCGCACCGTAGCACATCGCACCGTATAACATCGCACCGTACCAGATCGCATCGTTTCACATCGCACCGTAGCACATCGCACCGTATAACATCGCACCGTACCAGATCGCATCGTAACACATAGCATCGTATCACATCGCATCATAACTCATCGCACCGTATCACATTGCACCATATCATATCGGACCGTAACAATTCGCATCGTATCACATCGCACAGTATCATATTGCACTGTATAACACCGCATCGTATCACATCGCATCGTATCACATCGAATTGTATCACATCGCACCGTATCACATCGCACTGCGTCACATCACACCATATCACATCGCACCATATCACATCACACAGTATCACAACGCATCGTATCACATCACACCGTATCACTTCGCAGCATATCACGTCGCACCGTTTCACATCGCATCGTAACATTTCACACCGTATCACATCGCAACGTTTCACATCACACCATATCGCATCACACCGTATCACATCGCACCGTATCACATCGCACCGTATCACATCGCACCATATCACATCGCACTGTATCACATCGCACCTTATCATGTCGCACCGTATCACATCGCAAAGTATCACATTGCAACGTATCACATTGCATCATATCACGTCATATCGTATCACATCGCAACATATCACTTCACACTGCATCACAACGCACTGTGTCAAATCGCACCATATCACCTCGCACCGTATCACATCGCATCGTATCACATTGCACCGTAACACATCGCACCATATCACATCGCACCATATCTCATCGCACTGTATCACATCGCACCGTATCACATCGCACCGTATCACATCGCACCGAATCACATCGCACCGTATCACATCGCACCATATCTCATCACACCGTATCACTTCAAACCATATCACATTGCAACGTATCAGATTGAACCATATCACATCGCACCGTATCACATCGCACCATTTCTCATCACACCGTATCACTTCAAACCATATCACATCGCACCTTATCAGATCGCACCACGTCACAACGCACCGTATCACATCGCACCGTATCACATTGCACCATATCACATCGCACCCTATCATATTGGACCCTATCATGTCGCATCATATCACATCGCACCATATCACATAGCATAATGTCACATCGCAGCATATCACAACGCACCGTATCACATCGAACCGTCTCAGATCACATCTTAACGCATCGCACCGTATCACATCGCACCATATTACATCACATCGTATCACATTGCATCGTAACACATCGCACCGTATCACTTCGCACCGAATCACATCGCACCATATCAAATCGCACCGTAAGAGATTGCACAGTATCACATCGCACCGTATCACATCACACCATATCACATCGCACCGTATCACATCGCACCGTATCTCATCGCACTGTATCTCATCGCACCGTATCACATCGCACCATATCACATCACACCGTATCACATCACACCGTATCTCATTGCACCGTATCACATCACACCATATCACATCGCACCATATCACATCACACCGTATCGCATCGTATCACATCACATCATATTAAATCGCACCGTATCACATCGCACCATATCAGATCACACCATCTCGCATCGTATCACATCACACCGTATCATATTACATCGTAACACATCTCACCGTATCATATCACACCGTATCATATGGCACCGTTTCATATCGCATTATATCACAGCGCACCGTATCACATCGCACCGTACCACATCAGACCATATCACATCACATCGTATCACATCACATCGTATCACATCGCAACGTATCACATCGCACTGCGTCACGTCACACCATATCACATCGCACCATATCACATCGCACAGTATCACATCGCATCGTATCACATCGCACCATATCACATCACACCGTATCGCATCGTAGCACATCACATCATATTAAATCGCACCGTATCACATCGCACCATATCAGATCACACCGTCTCGCATCGTATCACATCACACCGTATCATATTACATCGTAACACATCTCACCGTATCATATCACACCGTATCATATGGCACCGTTTCATATCGCATCATATCACAGCGCCCCGTAGCACATCGCACCGTACCACATCAGACCATATCACATCACATCGTATCACATCACATCGTATCACATCGCAACGTATCACATCGCACTGCGTCACATCACACCATATCACATTGCACCATATCACATCGCACCGTATCACATCAAACCGTCTCAGATCACATATTAACGCATCTCACCGTATCACATCGCACCATATTACATCACATCGTATCACATTGCATCGTAACACATCGCACCTTTTCACATCGCACCGAATCACATCGCACCTTATCACATGGCACCGTATCACATCGCACCGTATCACATCGCACCATATCAAATTGCACAGTATCACATCGCACCGTATCACTTCGCACCATATCACATCGCACCATATCACATCGCACCGTATCACATCGTACCATATCACATCGTACCATATCTCATCGCACCATATCTCATCGCACCGTATCACATCGCACCGTATCATATCGCACCATATCACATCGCACCGTATCTCATCGCACCGTATCACTTCTCACCGTATCACATCACACCATATCACATCGCACCATATCACATCACACCATATCGCATCGTATCACATCACGTCGTATTAAATCACACCGTATCTCATCGCACCATATCAGATCACACCGTCTCGCATCGTATCATATCGCATTGTATCACATCACACCGTATCATATCACATCGTAACACATCGCACCGTATCATATCACACCGTATCATATGGCACCGTTTCATATCGCATCATATCACAGCGCACCGTATCACATCGCACCGTACCACATCACACCATATCACATCGCACCGTATCATATTGTGAAGTATCACATCACACCGTAGCACATCGCATTGTATCACATCGCACCGTATCAGATTGCATTGTAACGCATCGTACCGTATCACATCGCACCATATCACATCGCATCGTATCACATTGCATCATAACACATCGCATCGTATCACATCGCACTGTCTCACATCACACCATATCACATCGCATCGTAGCACATCGCAACGTATCACATCACAACATATCACATCGCACCCTATCACTTCACACCGTATCAGATTGCACCATGTCACATCGCACCGTATCACATCGCACCGTATCACATCACACCATATCACATCGCACCGTATCACATCGCATCGTTTCACATCGCACCGTAGCACATCGCACTGCATCACATTGCACCGTATCAGATTGCATTGTAACGCATCGTACCGTATCACATCGCACCATATCACATCGCATCGTATCACATTGCATCATAACACATCGCATCGTATCACATCGCACTGTCTCACATCACACCATATCACATCGCATCGTAGCACATCGCACCGTATCACATCGCACCATATCACATCGCACCCTATCACTTCAAACCGTATCAGATTGCACCATGTCACATCGCACCATATCACATCGCACCGTATCACATCGCATCATTTCACATCGCACCGTAGCACATCGCACCGTATAACATCGCACCG
Organism: Carcharodon carcharias; assembly: GCF_017639515.1. Taxonomy (NCBI): domain Eukaryota; kingdom Metazoa; phylum Chordata; class Chondrichthyes; order Lamniformes; family Lamnidae; genus Carcharodon; species Carcharodon carcharias. The sequence goes on from NC_054496.1 coordinate 34,479,896, forward strand.
TACCAGATCGCATCGTAACACATTGTACCGTATCACATCACACCATATCACATTGCATCGTATCACATTGCGTCGTAACACATAGCATCGTATCACATCGCATCTTAACACATCGCAACGTATCACATTGCACCATATGATATCGGACCGTAACAATTCGCATCGTATCACATCGCACAGTATCATATTGCACTGTATAACACCGCACCGTATCACATCGCATCGTATCACATCGAATTGTATCACATCGCACCGTATCACATCGCACTGCGTCACATCACACCATATCACATCGCAACATATCACATCGCACAGTATCACAACACATCGTATCACATCGCACCGTATCACTTCGCAGCATATCACGTCGCACCGTTTCACATCGCATCGTAACATTTCACACCGTATCACATCGCAACGTTTCACATTGCACCATATCGCATCGCACCGTGTCACATCGCACCGTAGCACATCGCACCGTATCACATCGCACCGATTCACATCGCACCATATCACATCGCACCGTATCACATCGCACCTTATCACGTCGCACCGTATCACATCGCAAAGTATCACATTGCAACGTATCACATTGCATCATATCACGTCATATCGTATCACATCGCAACATATCACTTCACACTGCATCACAACGCACTGTGTCAAATCGCACCATATCACCTCGCACCGTATCACATCGCATTGTATCACATTGCACCGTAACACATCGCACCATATCACATCGCACCGTATCTCATCGCACTGTATCACATCGCACCGTATCACATCGCACCGTATCACATCGCACCGAATCACATCGCACCGTATCACATCGCACCATATCTCATCACACCCTATCACTTCAAACCATATCACATTGCAACATATCAGATTGCACCATATCACATCGCACCGTATCACATCGCACCATTTCTCATCACACCGTATCACTTCAAACCATATCACATCGCACCTTATCAGATCGCACCACGTCACAACGCACCGTATCACATTGCACCGTATCACATTGCACCATATCACATCGCACCCTATCATATTGGACCCTATCATGTCGCATCATATCACATCGCACCATATCACATAGCATAATATCACATCGCACCATATCACATCGCACCGTATCACATCGAACCGTCTCAGATCACATCTTAACGCATCGCACCGTATCACATCGCACCATATTACATCACATCGTATCACATTGCATCGTAACACATCGCACCGTATCACTTCGCACCGAATCACATCGCACCATATCACATCGCACCGTAAGAGATCGCACAGTATCACATCGCACCGTATCACATCACTCCATATCACATCGCACCGTATCACATCGCACCGTATCTCATCGCACTGTATCTCATCGCACCGTATCACATCGCACCATATCACATCGCACCGTATCACATCACACCGTATCTCATTGCACCATATCACATCGCACCATATCACATCACACCATATCACATCGCACCATATCACATCACACCGTATCGCATCGTATCACATCACATCATATTAAATCGCACCGTATCACATCGCACCATATCAGATCACACCATCTCGCATCGTATCACATCACACCGTATCATATTACATCGTAACACATCTCACCGTATCATATCACACCGTATCATATGGCACCGTTTCATATCGCATTATATCACAGCGCACCGTATCACATCGCACCGTACCACATCAGACCATATCACATCACATCGTATCACATCACATCGTATCACATCGCAACGTATCACATCGCACTGCGTCACATCACACCATATCACATCGCACCATATCAAATCGCACAGTATCACATCGCATCGTATCACATCGCACCGTATCACAATCCATCGTAACACATCACACCATATCACATCGCACAGTATCACATCGCATCGCATCACATCGCACCGTATCACAACGCATCGTAACACATCGCACCATATCACATCACACCGTATCACATCAAACTGTCTCAGATCACATATTAACGCATCTCACCGTATCACATCGCACCATATTACATCACATCGTATCACATTGCATCGTAACACATCGCACCGTTTCACATCGCACCGAATCACATCGCACCGTATCACATTGCACCGTATCCCATCGCACCGTATCACATCGCAACGTTTCACATCGCACCATATCGCATCGCACCGTATCACATCGCACCGTATCACATCGCACCGTATCACATCGCACCGTTTCACATCGCACCATATCACATCGCACCGTATCACATCGCACCTTATCACGTCGCACCGTATCACATCGCAAAGTATCACATTGCAACGTATCACATTGCATCATATCACGTCATATCGTATCACATCGCAACATATCACTTCACACTGCATCACAACGCACTGTGTCAAATCGCACCATATCACATCGCACCGTATCTCATCGCACTGTATCACATCGCACCGTATCACATCGCACCGTATCACATCGCACCGAATCACATCGCACCGTATCACATCGCACCATATCTCATCACACCGTATCACTTCAAACCATATCACATTGCAACGTATCAGATTGCACCATATCACATCGCACCGTATCACATCGCACCATTTCTCATCACACCGTATCACTTCAAACCATATCACATCGCACCTTATCAGATCGCACCACGTCACAACGCACCGTATCACATCGCACCGTATCACATCGTACCGTATCACATCGCATCGTATCTCATCGCACCATATCTCATCGCACCGTATCACACCGCACCGTATCACATCAAACCATATCACATCGCACCATATCACATCACACCATATCGCATCGTATCACATCACGTCGTATTAAATCACACCGTATCACATCGCACCATATCAGATCACACCGTCTCGCATCGTATCACATCGCATTGTATCACATCACCCCGTATCATATCACATCGTAACACATCGCACCGTATCATATCACACCGTATCATATGGCACCATTTCATATCGCATCATATCACTGCGCACCGTATCACATCGCACCGTACCACATCACACCATATCACACCGCACCGTATCATATCGCGAAGTATCACATCGCACCGTAGCACATCGCACTGTATCACATCGCACCGTATCAGATTGCATTGTAACGCATCGTACCGTATCACATCGCACCAAATCACATCGCATCGTATCACATTGCATCATAACACATCGCATCGTATCACATCGCAATGTCTCACATCACACCATATCACATCGCATCGTAGCACATCGCACCGTATCACATCACAACATATCACATCGCACCCTATCACTTCACACCGTATCAGATTGCACCATGTCACATCGCACCGTATCACATCGCACCGTATCACATCGCACCATATCTCATCACACCGTATCACTTCAAACCATATCATATTGCAACGTATCAGATTGCACCATATCACATCGCACCGTATCACATCGCACCATTTCTCATCACACCGTATCACTTCAGACCATATCACATTGCAACGTATCAGATTGCACCATATCACATCGCACCGTATCACATCGCACCATTTCTCATCACACCATATCACTTCAAACCATATCACATCGCACCTTATCAGATCGCACCACGTCACAACGCACCGTATCAGATCGCACCGTATCACATTGCACCATATCACATCGCACCCTATCATATTGGAAACTATCATGTCGCATCATATCACATCGCACCATATCGCATAGCATAATATCACATCGCACCATATCACATCACACCGTATCACATCGAAGCGTCTCAGATCACATCTTAACGCATCGCACCGTATCACATCGCACCATATTACATCACATCATATCACATTGCATCGTAACACATCGCACCGTATCACTTCGCAACGAATCACATCGCACCGTATCACATGGCACCATATCACATCGCACCGTATCACAGCGCACCGTATCACATCGCACCATATCACATCGCACCGTAACAGACCACACAGTATCACATCGCACCGTATCACATCACACCATATCACATCGCACCGTATCATATCGCAAAGTATCACATCACACCGTAGCACATCGCACTGTATCACATCGCACCATATCACATCGCACCCTATCACTTCACACCGTATCAGATTGCACCATGTCACATCGCACCGTATCACATCGCACCGTATCACATCACACCATATCACATCGCACCGTATCACATCGCATCGTTTCACATCGCACCGTAGCACATCGCACTGCATCACATCGCACCGTATCAGATTGCATTGTAAGGCATCGTACCGTATCACATCGCACCATATCACATCGTTCCGAATCACATCGCACCGTATCACATGGCACCATATCGCATCGCACCGTATCACAGCACACCGTATCACATCGCACCATATCACATCGCACCGTAACAGATCGCACAGTATCACATCGCACCGTAACAGATAGCACAGTATCACATCGCACCGTATCACATCGCACCGAATCACATCGCACCGTATCACATCGCACCGTATCACATCGCACCATATCACATCGCACTGTATCACATTGCACCATATCGCATCGCACCATATCACATCGCACCATATCACATCGCACCGTATCACATCGTACCGTATCACATCGCAGCGTATCTCATCGCACCATATCTCATCGCACCGTATCACATCGCACCATATCACATCGCACCATATCACATTGCACCGTATCTCATCGCACCGTATCACATCTCACCGTATCACATCACACCGTATCGCATCGCACCATATCACATCGCACCATATCACATCACACCATATCGCATCATATCACACCACGTCATATTAAATCGCATCGTATCACATCGCACCATATCAGATCACACCGTCTCACATCATATCACATCGCATCGTATCACATCACACCGTATCATATCACATCGTAACACATCGCACCGTATCATATCACACCGTATCATATGGCACCGTTTCATATTGCATCATATCACAGCGCACCGTATCACATCGCACCGTACCACATCACACCATATTACATCGCACCGTATCATATCGCAAAGTATCACATCACACCGTAGCACATCGCACTGTATCACATCGCACCGTATCAGATTGCATTGTAACGCATCGTACCATATCACATCGCACCATATCACATCGCATCGTATCACATTGCATCATAACACATCGCATCGTATCACATCGCACTGTCTCACATCACACCGTATCACATCGCATCGTAGCACATTGCACCGTATCACATCGCACCATATTACATCGCACCGTATCATATCGCGAAGTATCACATCACACCGTAGCACATCGCACTGTATCACATCGCACCGTATCAGATTGCATTGTAACGCATCGTACCGTATCACATCGCACCATATCACATCGCATCGTATCATATTGCATCATAACACATCGCATCGTATCACATCGCACTGTCTCACATCACACCGTATCACATCGCATCGTAGCACATTGCACCGTATCACATCGCACCATATCACATCGCGCCCTATCACTTCACACCGTATCAGATTGCACCATGTCACATCGCACCATATCACATCGCACCGTATCACATCGAACCGTCTCAGATCACATCTTAACGCATCGCACCGTATCACATCGCACCATATTACATCACATCGTATCACATTGCATCCTAACACATCGCACCGTATCACTTCGCACCGATTCACATCGCACCGTATCACATGGCACCATATCACATCGCACCGTATCACAGCGCACCGTATCACATCGCACCATATCACATCGCACCGTAACAGACCACACAGTATCACATCGCACCGTATCACATCGCACCATATCACATCGCACCGTATCACATCACACCGTATCTCATTGCACCGTATCACATCGCACCGTATCACATCACACCATATCACATCGCACCATATCACATCACACCATATCGCATCGTATCACATCACATCATATTAAATCGCACCGTATCACATCGCACCATATCAGATCACACCATCTCGCATCGTATCACATCACACCGTATCATATTACATCGTAACACATCTCACCGTATCATATCACACCGTATCATATGGCACCGTTTCATATCGCATTATATCACAGCGCACCTTATCACATCGCACCGTACCACATCAGACCATATCACATCACATCGTATCACATCACATCGTATCACAACGCAACGTAGCACATCGCACTGCGTCACATCACACCATATCACATCGCACCATATCACATCGCACAATATCACATCGCATCGTATCACATCGCACCGTATCACAACGCATCGTAACACATCGCACCATATCACATCGCACCGCATCACATCAAACCGTCTCAGATCACATATTAACGCATCTCACCGTATCACATCGCACCATATTACATCACATCGTATCACATTGCATCGTAACACATCGCACCGTTTCACATCGCACCGAATCACATCGCACCGTATCACATGGCACCGTATCACATCGCACCGTATCACATCGCACCATATCAAATCGCACTGTATCACATCGCACCGTATCACATCGCACCATATCACATCGCACCGTAACACATCGCACAGTATCACATCGCACCGTATCACTTCGCACCATATCACATCGCACCATATCACATCGCACCGTATCACATCGTACCGTATCACATCGCACCGTATCTCATCGCACCATATCTCATCGCACCGTATCACATCGCACCGTATCACATCGCACCATATCACTTCGCACCGTATCTCATCGCACCGTATCACATCTCACCGTATCACATCACACCATATCACATCGTACCATATCACATCACACCATATCGCATCGTATCACATCACGTCATATTAAATCACACCGTATCACATCGCACCATATCAGATCACACCGTCTCGCATCGTATCACATCGCATTGTATCACATCACACCGTATCATATCACATCGTAACACATCGCACCGTATCATATCACACCATATCATATGGCACCGTTTCATATCGCATCATATCACAGCGCACCGTACCACATCACACCATATCACATCGCACCGTATCATATCGCGAAGTATCACATCACACCGTAGCACATCGCACTGTATCACATCGCACCGTATCAGATTGCTTTGTAACGCATCGTACCGTATCACATCGCACCATATCACATCGCATCGTATCACATTGCATCATAACACATCGCATCGTATCACATCGCACTGTCTCACATCACTCCATATCACATCGCATCGTAGCACATCGCACCATATCACATCACAACATATCACATCGCACCCTATCACTTCACACCGTATCAGATTGCACCATGTCACATCGCACCGTATCACATCGCACCGTATCACATCACACCATATCACATCGCACCGTATCACATCGCATCGTTTCACATCGCACCGTAGCACATCGCACTGCATCACATCGCACCGTATCAGATTGCATTGTAAGGCATCGTACCGTATCACATCGCACCATATCACATCGTTCCGAATCACATCGCACCGTATCACATGGCACCATATCGCATCGCACCGTATCACAGCACACCGTATCACATCGCACCATATCACATCGCACCGTAACAGATCGCACAGTATCACATCGCACCGTAACAGATCGCACAGTATCACATCGCACCGTATCACATCGCACCGGATAACATCGCACCGTATCACATCGCACCGTATCACATCGCACCATATCACATCGCACTGTATCACATTGCACCATATCGCATCGCACCATATCACATCGCACCATATCACATCGCACCGTATCACATCGTACCGTATCACATCGCACCGTATCTCATCGCACCATATCTCATCGCACCGTATCACATCGCACCATATCACATGGCACCATATCACATTGCACCGTATCTCATCGCACCGTATCACATCTCACCGTATCACATCACACCGTATCGCATTGCACCATATCACATCGCACCATATCACATCACACCATATCGCATCGTATCACACCACGTCATATTAAATCGCACCGTATCACATCGCACCATATCAGATCACACCGTCTCACATCATATCACATCGCATCGTATCACATCACACCGTATCATATCACATCGTAACACATCGCACCGTATCATATCACACCGTATCATATGGCACCGTTTCATATCGCATCATATCACAGCGCACCGTATCACATCGCAGCGTACCACATCACACCATATTACATCGCACCGTATCATATCGCAAAGTATCACATCACACCGTAGCACATCGCACCGTATCACATGGCACCATATCGCATCGCACCGTATCACAGCACACCGTATCACATCGCACCATATCACATCGCACCGTAACAGATCGCACAGTATCACATCGCACCGTAACAGATCGCACAGTATCACATCGCACCGTATCACATCGCACCGGATAACATCGCACCGTATCACATCGCACCGTATCACATCGCACCATATCACATCGCACTGTATCACATTGCACCATATCGCATCGCACCATATCACATCGCACCATATCACATCGCACCGTATCACATCGTACCGTATCACATCGCACCGTATCTCATCGCACCATATCTCATCGCACCGTATCACATCGCACCATATCACATGGCACCATATCACATTGCACCGTATCTCATCGCACCGTATCACATCTCACCGTATCACATCACACCGTATCGCATTGCACCATATCACATCGCACCATATCACATCACACCATATCGCATCGTATCACACCACGTCATATTAAATCGCACCGTATCACATCGCACCATATCAGATCACACCGTCTCACATCATATCACATCGCATCGTATCACATCACACCGTATCATATCACATCGTAACACATCGCACCGTATCATATCACACCGTATCATATGGCACCGTTTCATATCGCATCATATCACAGCGCACCGTATCACATCGCAGCGTACCACATCACACCATATTACATCGCACCGTATCATATCGCAAAGTATCACATCACACCGTAGCACATCGCACTGTATCACATCGCACTGTATCAGATTGCATTGTAACGCATCGTACCATATCACATCGCACCATATCACATCGCATCGTATCACATTGCATCATAACACATCGCATCGTATCACATCGCACTGTCTCACATCACACCGTATCACATCGCATCGTAGCACATTGCACCGTATCACATCGCACCATATTACATCGCACCGTATCATATCGCGAAGTATCACATCACACCGTAGCACATCGCACTGTATCACATCGCACCGTATCAGATTGCATTGTAACGCATCGTACCGTATCACATCGCACCATATCACATCGCATCGTATCACATTGCATCATAACACATCGCATCGTATCACATCGCACTGTCCCACATCACACCGTATCACATCGCATCGTAGCACATTGCACCGTATCACATCGCACCATATCACATCGCGCCCTATCACTTCACACCGTATCAGATTGCACCATGTCACATCGCACCATATCATATCGCACCGTATCACATCGCATCGTTTCACATCGCACCGTAGCACATCGCACCGTATAACATCGCACCGTACCAGATCGCATCGTAACACATCGTACCGTATCATATCGCACCGTATCACATTGCATCGTATCACATTGCATCGTAACACATAGCATCGTATCACATCGCATCATAACACATCGCACCGTATCACATTGCACCATATCATATCGGACCGTAACAATTCGCATCGTATCACATCGCACATTATCATATTGCACTGTATAACACCGCACCGTATCACATCGCATCGTATCACATCGAATTGTATCACATCGCACCGTATCACATCGCACTGCGTCACATCACACCATATCACATCGCACCATATCACATCGCACAGTATCACAACGCATCGTATCACATCGCACCGTATCACTTCGCAGCATATCACGTCGCACCGTTTCACATCGCATCGTATCATTTCACACCGTATCACATCGCAACGTTTCACATCGCACCATATCGCATCGCACCGTATAACATCGCACCGTATCACATCTCACCGTATCACATCGCACCGTTTCACATCGCACCATATCACATCGCACTGTATCACATCGCACCGTATCACGTCGCACCGTATCACATCGCAAAGTATCACATTGCAACGTATCACATTGCATCATATCACGTCGTATCGTATCACATCGCAACATATCACATCACACTGCATCACAACGCACTGTGTCACATCGCACCATATCACCTCGCACCATATCACATCGCAAAGTATCACATCACACCGTAACTCATTGCACCGTATCACATCGCATCGTATCACATTGCACCGTAACACATCGCACCATATCACATCGCACTGTATCTCATCGCACTGTATCACATCGCACCGTATCACATCGCACCGTATCACATCGCACCGAATCACATCGCACCGTATCACATCGCACCATATCTCATCACACCATATCACTTCAAACCATATCACATTGCAACGTATCAGATTGCACCATATCACATCGCACCGTATCACATCGCAACATTTCTCATCACACCGTATCACTTCAAACCATATCACATCGCACCTTATCAGATCGCACCATGTCACAACGCACCGTATCACATCGCACCGTATCACATTGCACCATATCACATCGCACCCTATCATATTGGACCCTATCATTTCGCATCATATCACATCGCACCATATCACATAGCATAATATCACATCGCACCATATCACATCGCAACGTATCACATCGAACCGTCTCAGATCACATCTTAACGCATCGCACCGTATCACATCGCACCATATTACATCACATCGTATCACATTGCATCGTAACACATCGCACCGTATCACTTCGCACCGAATCACATCGCACCGTATCACATGGCTCATATCACATCGCACCATATCACAGCGCACCGTATCACATCGCACCATATCACATCGCACCGTAAGAGATCGCACAGTATCACATCGCACTGTATCACATCGCACCATATCACATCGCACCGTATCACATCGCACCGTATCTCATCGCACTGTATCTCATCGCACCTTATCACATCGCACCATATCACATCGCACCGTATCACATCACACCGTATCTCATTGCACCGTATCACATCGCACCGTATCACATCACACCATATCACATCGCACCATATCACATCACACCGTAGCGCATCGTATCACATCACATCACATTAAATCGCACCGTATCACATCGCACCATATCAGATCACACCATCTCGCATCGTATCACATCACACCGTATCATATTACATCGTAACACATCTCACCGTATCATATCACACCGTATCATATGGCCCCGTTTCATATCACATCATATCACAGCGCACCGTATCACATCGCATCGTACCACATCAGACCATATCACATCACATCGTATCACATCACATCGTATCACATCGCAACGTATCACATCGCACTGCGTCACATCACACCATATCACATCGCACCATATCACATCGCACAGTATCACATCGCATCGTATCACATCGCACCGTATCACAACGCATCGTAACACATCGCACCATATCACATCGCACCGTATCACATCAAACCGTCTCTGATCACATATTAACGCATCTCACCGTATCACATCGCACCATATTACATCACATCGTATCACATTGCATCGTAACACATCGCACCGTTTCACATCGCACCGAATCACATCGCACCGTATCACATGGCACCGTATCACATCGCACCGTATGACATCGCACCATATCAAATCGCACTGTATCACATCGCACCGTATCACATCGCACCATATCACATCGCACCGTAACACATCGCACAGTATCACATCGCACCGTATCACTTCACACCATATCACATCGCACCATATCACATCGCACCGTATCACATCGTACCGTATCACATCGCACCATATCTCATCGCACCATATCTCATCGCACCATATCACATCGCACCGTATCACATCGCACCATATCACATCGCACCGTATCACATCACACCATATCACATCGCACCATATCACATCACACCATATCGCATCGTATCACATCACGTCGTATTAAATCACACCGTATCACATCGCACCATATCAGATCACACCGTCTCGCATCGTATCACATCGCATTGTATCACATCACCCCGTATCATATCACATCGTAACACATCGCACCGTATCATATCACACCGTATCATATGGCACCATTTCATATCGCATCATATCACTGCGCACCGTATCACATCGCACCGTACCACATCACACCATATCACACCGCACCGTATCACATGGCACCGTATCACATCGCACCGTATCACATCGCACCATATCAAATCGCACTGTATCACATCGCACCGTATCACATCGCACCATGTCACATCGCACCGTAACACATCGCACAGTATCACATCGCACCGTATCACTTCGCACCATATCACATCGCACCATATCACATCGCACCGTATCACATCGTACCGTATCACATCGCACCGTATCTCATCGCACCATATCTCATCGCACCGTATCACATCGCACCGTATCACATCGCACCATATCACTTCGCACCGTATCTCATCGCACCGTATCACATCTCACCGTATCACATCACACCATATCACATCGCACCATATCACATCACACCATATCGCATCGTATCACATCACGTCGTATTAAATCACACCGTATCTCATCGCACCATATCAGATCACACCGTCTCGCATTGTATCACATCGCATTGTATCACATCACACCGTATCATATCACATCGTAACACATCGCACCGTATCATATCACACCGTATCATATGGCACCGTTTCATATCGCATCATATCACAGCGCACCGTACCACATCTCACCATATCACATCGCACCGTATCATATCGCGAAGTATCACATCACACCGTAGCACATCGCACTGTATCACATCGCACCGTATCAGATTGCATTGTAACGCATCGTACCGTATCACATCGCACCATATCACATCGCATCGTATCACATTGCATCATAACACATCGCATCGTATCACATCGCACTGTCTCACATCACACCATATCACATCGCATCGTAGCACATCGCACCATATCACATCACAACATATCACATCGCACCCTATCACTTCACACCGTATCAGATTGCACCATGTCACATCGCACCGTATCACATCGCACCGTATCACATCACACCATATCACATCGCACCGTATCACATCGCATCGTTTCACATCGCACCGTAGCACATCGCACTGCATCACATCGCACCGTATCAGATTGCATTGTAAGGCATCGTACCGTATCACATCGCACCATATCACATCGTTCCGAATCACATCGCACCGTATCACATGGCACCATATCGCATCGCACCGTATCACAGCACACCGTATCACATCGCACCATATCACATCGCACCGTAACAGATCACACAGTATCACATCGCACCGTACCAGATCGCACAGTATCACATCACACCGTATCACATCGCACCGAATCACATCGCACCGTATCACATCGCACCGTATCACATCGCACCATATCACATCGCACTGTATCACATTGCACCATATCGCATCGCACCATATCACATCGCACCATATCACATCGCACCGTATCACATCGTACCGTATCACATCGCACCGTATCTCATCGCACCATATCTCATCGCACCGTATCACATCGCACCATATCACATCACACCGTAACACATCGCACAGTATCACATCGCACCGTATCACTTCGCACCATATCACATCGCACCATATCACATCGCACCGTATCACATCGTACCGTATCACATCGCACCGTATCTCATCGCACCATATCTCATCGCACCGTATCACATCGCACTGTATCACATCGCACCGAATCACATCGCACCGTATCACATCGCACCGTATCACATCGCACCATATCACATCGCACTGTATCACATTGCACCATATCGCATCGCACCATATCACATCGCACCATATCACATCGCACCGTATCACATTGTACCGTATCACATCGCACCGTATCTCATCGCACCATATCTCATCGCACCGTATCACATCGCACCATATCACATCGCACCATATCACATTGCACAGTATCTCATCGCACCGTATCACATCTCACCGTATCACATCACACCGTATCGCATCGCACCATATCACATCGCACCATATCACATCACACCATATCGCATCGTATCACACCACGTCATATTAAATCGCACCGTATCACATCGCACCATATCAGATCACACCGTCTCACATCATATCACATCGCATCGTATCACATCACACCGTATCATATCACATCGTAACACATCGCACCGTATCATATCACACCGTATCATATGGCACCGTTTCATATCGCATCATATCACAGCGCACCGTATCACATCGCACCGTACCACATCACACCATATTACATCGCACCGTATCATACCGCAAAGTATCACATCACACCGTAGCACATCGCACTGAATCACATCGCACCGTATCAGATTGCATTGTAACGCATCGTACCATATCACATCGCACCATATCACATCGCATCGTATCACATTGCATCATAACACATCGCATCGTATCACATCGCACTGTCTCACATCACACCGTATCACATCTCATCGTAGCACATTGCACCGTATCACATCGCACCATATTACATCGCACCGTATCATATCGCGAAGTATCACATCACACCGTAGCACATCGCACTGTATCACATCGCACCGTATCAGATTGCATTGTAACGCATTGTACCGTATCACATCGCACCAAATCACATCGCATCGTATCACATTGCATCATAACACATCGCATCGTATCACATCGCACTGTCTCACATCACACCATATCACATCGCATCGTAGCACATCGCACCATATCACATCACAACATATCACATCGCACCCTATCACTTCACACCGTATCAGATTGCACCATGTCACATCGCACCGTATCACATCGCACCGTATCACATCACACCATATCACATCGCACCGTATCACATCGCATCGTTTCACATCGCATCGTATCATTTCACACCATATCACATTGCAACGTTTCACATCGCACCATATCGCTTCGCACCGTATCACATCGCACCGTATCACATCGCACCGTATCACATCGCACCGTTTCACATCGCACCATATCACATCTCACTGTATCACATCGCACCGAATCACGTCGCACCGTATCACATCGCAAAGTATCACATTGCAACGTATCACATTGCATCATATCACGTCGTATCGTATCACATCGCAACATATCACATCACACTGCATCACAACGCACTGTGTCACATCGCACCATATCACCTCGCACCATATCACATCGCAAAGTATCACATCACACCGTAACTCATTGCACCGTATCACATCGCATCGTATCACATTGCACCGTAACACATCGCACCATTTCACATCGCACTGTATCTCATCGCACTGTATCACATCGCACCGTATCACATCGCACCGTATCACATCGCACCGAATCACATCGCACCATATCTCATCACACCATATCACTTCAAACCATATCACATTGCAACGTATCAGATTGCACCGTATCACATCGCACCGTATCACATCACAACATTTCTCATCACACCGTATCACTTCAAACCATATCACATCGCACCTTATCAGATCGCACCATGTCACAACGCACCGTATCACATCGCACCGTATCACATTGCACCATATCACATCGCACCCTATCATATTGGACTCTATCATTTCGCATCATATCACATCGCACCATATCACATAGCATAATATCACATCGCACCATATCACATCGCACCGTATCACATCGAACCATCTCAGATCACATCTTAACGCATCGCACCGTATCACATCGCACCATATTACATCACATCGTATCACATTGCATCGTAACACATCGCACCGTATCACTTCGCACCGAATCACATCGCACCGTATCACATGGCTCATATCACATCGCACCATATCACAGCGCACCGTATCACATCGCACCATATCACATCGCACCGTAAGAGATCGCATAGTATCACATCGCACTGTATCACATCGCACCATATCACATCGCACCGTATCACATCGCACCGTATCTCATCGCACTGTATCTCATCGCACCGTATCACATCGCACCATATCACATCGCACCGTATCACATCACACCGTATCTCATTGCACCGTATCACATCGCACCGTATCACATCACACCATATCACATCGCACCATATCACATCACACCGTAGCGCATCGTATCACATCACATCATATTAAATTGCACCGTATCACATCGCACCATATCAGATCACACCATCTCGCATCGTATCACATCACACCGTATCATATTACATCGTAACACATCTCACCGTATCATATCACACCGTATCATATGGCCCCGTTTCATATCACATCATATCACAGCGCACCGTATCACATCGCACCGTACCACATCAGACCATATCACATCACTTCGTATCACATCACATCGTATCACATCGCAACGTATCACATCGCACTGCGTCACATCACACCATATCACATCGCACCATATCACATCGCACAGTATCACATCGCATCGTATCACATCGCACCGTATCACAACGCATCGTAACACATCGCACCATATCACATCGCACCGTATCACATCAAACCGTCTCTGATCACATATTAACGCATCTCACCGTATCACATCGCACCATATTACATCACATCGTATCACATTGCATCGTAACACATCGCACCGTTTCACATCGCACCGAATCACATCGCACCGTATCACATGGCACCGTATCACATCGCACCGTATGACATCGCACCATATCAAATCGCACTGTATCACATCGCACCGTATCACATCGCACCATATCACATCGCACCGTAACACATCGCACAGTATCACATCGCACCGTATCACTTCACACCATATCACATCGCACCATATCACATCGCACCGTATCACATCGTACCGTATCACATCGCACCGTATCTCATCGCACCATATCTCATCGCACCGTATCACATCGCACCGTATCACATCGCACCATATCACATCGCACCGTATCACATCACACCATATCACATCGCACCATATCACATCACACCATATCGCATCGTATCACATCACGTCGTATTAAATCACACCGTATCACATCGCACCATATCAGATCACACCGTCTCGCATCGTATCACATCGCATTGTATCACATCACCCCGTATCATATCACATCGTAACACATCGCACCGTATCATATCACACCGTATCATATGGCACCATTTCATATCGCATCATATCACTGCGCACCGTATCACATCGCACCGTACCACATCACACCATATCACACCGCACCGTATCATATCGCGAAGTATCACATCGCACCGTAGCACATCGCACTGTATCACATCGCACCGTATCAGATTGCATTGTAACGCATCGTACCGTATCACATCGCACCATATCACATCGCATCGTATCACATTGCATCATAACACATCGCATCGTATCACATCGCACTGTCTCACATCACACCATATCACATCGCATCGTAGCACATCGCACCGTATCACATCACAACATATCACATCGCACCCTATCACTTCACACCGTATCAGATTGCACCATGTCACATCGCACCGTATCACATCGCACCGTATCACATCACACCATATCACATCGCACCGTATCACATCGCATCGTTTCACATCGCACCGTAGCACATCGCACTGCATCACATCGCACCGTATCAGATTGCATTGTAACGCATCGTTCCGAATCACATCGCACCGTATCACATGGCACCATATCACATCGCACCGTATCACAGCGCACCGTATCACATCGCACCATATCACATCGCACCGTAACAGATCGCACAGTATCACATCGCACCGTAACAGATCGCACAGTATCACATCGCACCGTATCACATCGCACCGTATCACATCGCACCATATCACATCGCACTGTATCACATTGCACCATATCGCATCGCACCATATCACATCGCACTGTATCACATCGTACCGTATCACATCGCACCGTATCTCATCGCACCATATCACATCTCACCGTATCACATCACACCGTATCACATCGCACCATATCACATCGCACCATATCACATCACACCATATCGCATCGTATCACACCACGTCATATTAAATCGCACCGTATCACATCGCACCATATCAGATCACACCGTCTCACATCATATCACATCGCATCGTATCACATCACACCGTATCATATCACATCGTAACACATCGCACCGTATCATATCACACCGTATCATATGGCACCGTTTCATATCGCATCATATCACAGCGCACCATATCACATCGCACCGTATCTCATCGCACCATATCTCATCGCACCGTATCACATCGCACCGTATCACATCGCACCATATCACATCGCACCGTATCACATCACACCATATCACATCGCACCATATCACATCACACCATATCGCATCGTATCACATCACGTCGTATTAAATCACACCGTATCACATCGCACCATATCAGATCACACCGTCTCGCATCGTATCACATCGCATTGTATCACATCACCCCGTATCATATCACATCGTAACACATCGCACCGTATCATATCACACCGTATCATATGGCACCATTTCATATCGCATCATATCACTGCGCACCGTATCACATCGCACCGTACCACATCACACCATATCACACCGCACCGTATCATATCGCGAAGTATCACGTCGCACCGTATCACATCGCACCGTAACACGTCGCACCATAACACATCGCACCGTATCACATCACATCGTATCACATCGCACCGTATCACATTGCATCGTATCACATCGCACCTTAACACATTGCATGGTAACACATCGCACCGTATCACATCGCACCGTATCATAATGGACCGTATTACATCGCACCATATCACATCGCACCGTAACACATCGCACAGTATCACATCGCACCGTATCACTTCGCACCATATCACATCGCACCATATCACATCGCACCGTATCACATCGTACCGTATCACATCGCACCGTATCTCATCGCACCATATCTCATCGCACTGTATCACATCACACCGTATCACATCGCACCATATCACATCGCACCGTATCTCATCGCACCATATCACATCACACCATATAGCATCGTATCACATCACGTCGTATTAAATCGCACCGTATCACATCGCACCATATCAGATCACACCGTTTCGCATCGTATCACATCGCATCGTATCACATCACACCGTATCATATCACATCGTAACACATCGCACCGTATCATATCACACCGTATCATATGGCACCGTTTCATATCGCATCATATCACATCACACCATATCACATTGCACCGTTTCATATCGCGAACCATCACATCGCACCGTAGCACATTGCACTGTATCACATCGCACCGTATCAGATTGCATTGTAACGCATCGTACCGTATCACATCGCACCATATCACATCGCATCGTATCACATTGCATCATAACACATCGCATCGTATCACATCGCACTGTCTCACATCACACCATATCACATCGCATCGTAGCACATCGCACCGTATCACATCACAACATATCACATCGCACCCTATCACTTCACACCGTATCAGATTGCACCATGTCACATCGCACCGTATCACATCGCACCGTATCACCTCACACCATATCACATCGCACCGTATCACATCGCATCGTTTCACATCGCACCGTAGCACATCGCACTGCATCACATCGCACCGTATCAGATTGCATTGTAACGCATCGTTCCGAATCACATCGCACCGTATCACATGGCACCATATCACATCGCACCGTATCACAGCGCACCGTATCACATCGCACCATATCACATCGCACCGTAACAGATCGCACAGTATCACATCGCACCGTAACAGATCGCACAGTATCACATCGCACCGTATCACATCGCACCGTATCACATCGCACCATATCACATCGCACTGTATCACATTGCACCATAACGCATCGCACCATATCACATCGCACTGTATCACATCGTACCGTATCACATCGCACCGTATCTCATCGCACCATATCACATCTCACCGTATCACATCACACCGTATCACATCGCACCATATCACATCGCACCATATCACATCACACCATATCGCATCGTATCACACCACGTCATATTAAATCGCACCGTATCACATCGCACCATATCAGATCACACCGTCTCACATCATATCACATCGCATCGTATCACATCACACCGTATCATATCACATCGTAACACATCGCACCGTATCATATCACACCGTATCATATGGCACCGTTTCATATCGCACCATATCTCATCGCACCGTATCACATCGCACCGTATCACATCGCACCATATCACATCGCACCGTATCACATCACACCATATCACATCGCACCATATCACATCACACCACATCGCATCGTATCACATCACGTCGTATTAAATCACACCGTATCACATCGCACCATATCAGATCACACCGTCTCGCATCGTATCACATCGCATTGTATCACATCACCCCGTATCATATCACATCGTAACACATCGCACCGTATCATATCACACCGTATCATATGGCACCATTTCATATCGCATCATATCACTGCGCACCGTATCACATCGCACCGTACCACATCACACCATATCACACCGCACCGTATCATATCGCGAAGTATCACGTCGCACCGTATCACATCGCACCGTAACACGTCGCACCATAACACATCGCACCGTATCACATCACATCGTATCACATCGCACCGTATCACATTGCATCGTATCACATCGCACCTTAACACATTGCATGGTAACACATCGCACCGTATCACATCGCACCGTATCATAATGGACCGTATTACATCGCACCATATCACATCGCACCGTAACACATCGCACAGTATCACATCGCACCGTATCACTTCGCACCATATCACATCGCACCATATCACATCGCACCGTATCACATCGTACCGTATCACATCGCACCGTATCTCATCGCACCATATCTCATCGCACTGTATCACATCACACCGTATCACATCGCACCATATCACATCGCACCATATCACATCACACCATATAGCATCGTATCACATCACGTCGTATTAAATCGCACCGTATCACATCGCACCATATCAGATCACACCGTTTCGCATCGTATCACATCGCATCGTATCACATCACACCGTATCATATCACATCGTAACACATCGCACCGTATCATATCACACCGTATCATATGGCACCGTTTCAAATCGCATCATATCACATCACACCATATCACATTGCACCGTTTCATATCGCGAACCATCACATCGCACCGTAGCACATTGCACTGTATCACATCGCACCGTATCAGATTGCATTGTAACGCATCGTACCGTATCACATCGCGGCATATCACATCGCATCGTATCACATTGCATCATAACACATCGCATCGTATCACATCGCACTGTCTCACATCAGACCATATCACATCACATCGTAGCACATCGCACCGTATCACAACGCACCATATCACATCGCACCCTATCACTTCACACCGTATCAGATTGCACCATGTCACATCGCACCGTATCACATCGCACCGTATCACATCACACCATATCACATCGCACCGTATCACATCGCACAGTATCACGTCGCATCGTATCACATCGCACCGTATTACATCGTACCGTATCACATCGCACCGTATCTCATCGCACCATATCTCATCGCACTGTATCACATCACACCGTATCACATCGCACCATATCACATCGCACCGTATCTCATCGCACCATATCACATCACACCATATAGCATCGTATCACATCACGTCGTATTAAATCGCACCGTATCACATCGCACCATATCAGATCACACCGTTTCGCATCGTATCACATCGCATCGTATCACATCACACCGTATCATATCACATCGTAACACATCGCACCGTATCATATCACACCGTATCATATGGCACCGTTTCATATCGCATCATATCACATCACACCATATCACATTGCACCGTTTCATATCGCGAACCATCACATCGCACCGTAGCACATTGCACTGTATCACATCGCACCGTATCAGATTGCATTGTAACGCATCGTACCGTATCACATCGCACCATATCACATCGCATCGTATCACATTGCATCATAACACATCGCATCGTATCACATCGCACTGTCTCACATCACACCATATCACATCGCATCGTAGCACATCGCACCGTATCACATCACAACATATCACATCGCACCCTATCACTTCACACCGTATCAGATTGCACCATGTCACATCGCACCGTATCACATCGCACCGTATCACCTCACACCATATCACATCGCACCGTATCACATCGCATCGTTTCACATCGCACCGTAGCACATCGCACTGCATCACATCGCACCGTATCAGATTGCATTGTAACGCATCGTTCCGAATCACATCGCACCGTATCACATGGCACCATATCACATCGCACCGTATCACAGCGCACCGTATCACATCGCACCATATCACATCGCACCGTAACAGATCGCACAGTATCACATCGCACCGTAACAGATCGCACAGTATCACATCGCACCGTATCACATCGCACCGTATCACATCGCACCATATCACATCGCACTGTATCACATTGCACCATAACGCATCGCACCATATCACATCGCACTGTATCACATCGTACCGTATCACATCGCACCGTATCTCATCGCACCATATCACATCTCACCGTATCACATCACACCGTATCACATCGCACCATATCACATCGCACCATATCACATCACACCATATCGCATCGTATCACACCACGTCATATTAAAACGCACCGTATCACATCGCACCATATCAGATCACACCGTCTCACATCATATCACATCGCATCGTATCACATCACACCGTATCATATCACATCGTAACACATCGCACCGTATCATATCACACCGTATCATATGGCACCGTTTCATATCGCACCATATCTCATCGCACCGTATCACATCGCACCGTATCACATCGCACCATATCACATCGCACCGTATCACATCACACCATATCACATCGCACCATATCACATCACACCACATCGCATCGTATCACATCACGTCGTATTAAATCACACCGTATCACATCGCACCATATCAGATCACACCGTCTCGCATCGTATCACATCGCATTGTATCACATCACCCCGTATCATATCACATCGTAACACATCGCACCGTATCATATCACACCGTATCATATGGCACCATTTCATATCGCATCATATCACTGCGCACCGTATCACATCGCACCGTACCACATCACACCATATCACACCGCACCGTATCATATCGCGAAGTATCACGTCGCACCGTATCACATCGCACCGTAACACGTCGCACCATAACACATCGCACCGTATCACATCACATCGTATCACATCGCACCGTATCACATTGCATCGTATCACATCGCACCTTAACACATTGCATGGTAACACATCGCACCGTATCACATCGCACCGTATCATAATGGACCGTATTACATCGCACCATATCACATCGCACCGTAACACATCGCACAGTATCACATCGCACCGTATCACTTCGCACCATATCACATCGCACCATATCACATCGCACCGTATCACATCGTACCGTATCACATCGCACCGTATCTCATCGCACCATATCTCATCGCACTGTATCACATCACACCGTATCACATCGCACCATATCACATCGCACCATATCACATCACACCATATAGCATCGTATCACATCACGTCGTATTAAATCGCACCGTATCACATCGCACCATATCAGATCACACCGTTTCGCATCGTATCACATCGCATCGTATCACATCACACCGTATCATATCACATCGTAACACATCGCACCGTATCATATCACACCGTATCATATGGCACCGTTTCATATCGCATCATATCACATCACACCATATCACATTGCACCGTTTCATATCGCGAACCATCACATCGCACCGTAGCACATTGCACTGTATCACATCGCACCGTATCAGATTGCATTGTAACGCATCGTACCGTATCACATCGCGGCATATCACATCGCATCGTATCACATTGCATCATAACACATCGCATCGTATCACATCGCACTGTCTCACATCAGACCATATCACATCACATCGTAGCACATCGCACCGTATCACAACGCACCATATCACATCGCACCCTATCACTTCACACCGTATCAGATTGCACCATGTCACATCGCACCGTATCACATCGCACCGTATCACATCACACCATATCACATCGCACCGTATCACATCGCACAGTATCACGTCGCATCGTATCACATCGCACCGTATTACATCGCATCGTATCACATCAGACCATATCACATCGCATCGTACCACATCGCACCGTATCACATCGCACCGTATCACATCACGTCGTATCACATCGCACCGTATCATATCACACCATATCATATGGCACCGTTTCATATCGCATCATATCACAGTGCACCGTATCACATTGCACCGTTTCATATCGCGAAGTATCACATCGCACCGTAGCACATCGCACCCTATCACTTCACACCGTATCAGATTGCACCATGTCACATCGCACCATATCACATCGCACCGTATCACATCACACCATATCACATCGCACCGTATCACATCGCACAGTATCACGTCGCATCGTATCACATCGCACCGTATTACATCGCATCGTATCACATCAGACCATATCACATCGCATCGTACCACATCGCACCGTATCACATTGCATCGTATCACATCGCACCGTATCACATTGCATCGTAACACATCGCACCGTATCACTTCGCACCGTATCATAATGGACCGTATCACATCGCATCGTAACACGTCGCACCATAACACGTCGCACCGTATCACATCGCATCGTATAACATCGCACCATTTCACATCACACCGTATCTCATCGCACCATATCACATCACACCATATCGCATCGTATCACATCACGTCGTATTAAATCGCACCGTATCACATCGCACCATATTACATCGCACCGTATCACAGCGCACCGTATCACATCGCACCATATCACATCGCACCGTAACAGATCGCACAGTATCACATCGCACCGTATCAAATCGCACCATATCACAACGCACCGTATCACATCGCACCGTATCACATCGCACTGTATCTCATCGCACCGTATCACATCGCACCATATCACATCGCACCGTATCACATCACACCGTATCTCATTGCACCGTATCACATCGCACCGTATCACATCACACCATATCACATCGCACCATATCACATCACACCGTATCGCATCGTATCACATCACATCATATTAAATTGCACCGTATCACAACGCACCATCTCAGATCACACCGTCTCGCATCGTAGCACATCACACCGTATCATATTACATCGTAACACATCTCACCGTATCATATCACACCGTATCATATGGAATGGTTTCATATCGCATCATATCACAGCGCACAGTATCACATCGCACCATACCACTTCAGACCATATCACATCACATCGTATCACATCACATCGTATCACATCGCACCGTATCACATCGCACTGCGTCACATCACACCATATCACATCGCACCATATCACATCGCACAGTATCACATCGCATCGTATCACATCGCACCATATCACAACGCATCCTAACACATCGCACCATATCACATCGCACCGTATCACATCAAACTGTCTCAGACCACACATTAATGCATCTCACCGTATCACATCGCACCATATTACATCACATCGTATCACATTGCATCGTAACACATCGCACCGTATCACATCGCACCGAATCACATCGCACCGTATCACATCGCACCATATCACATCGCACTGTATCACATCGCACCGTATCACATCGCACCATATCACATCGCACCGTAACACATCGCACAGTATCACATCGCACCGTATCACTTCGCACCATATCACATCGCACCATATCACATCGCACCGTATCACATCGCACCATATCACATCACACCGTATCACATCACACCGTATCTCATTGCACCGTATCACATCGCACCGTAACACGTCGCACCATAACACATCGCACCGTATCACATCACATCGTATCACATTGCACCGTATCACATTGCATCCTATCACATCGCACCGTAACACATTGCATCGTAACACATCGCACAGTATCACATCGCACCGTATCACTTCGCACCATATCACATCGCACCATATCACATCGCACCGTATCACATCGTACCGTATCACATCGCACCGTATCTCATCGCACCATATCTCATCGCACCGTATCACATCACACCGTATCACATCGCACCATTTCACATCGCACCATATCTCATAGCACCATATCACATCACACCATATCGCATCGTATCACATCACGTCGTATTAAATCGCACCGTATCACATCGCACCATATCACATCGCACCGTAACAGATCGCACAGTATCACATCGCACCGTATCAAATCGCACCATATCACATCGCACCGTATCACATCGCACCGTATCTCATCGCACCGTATCACATCGAACCATATCACATCGCACCGTATCACATCACACCGTATCTCATTGCACCGTATCACATCGCACCGTATCACATCACACCATATCACATCGCACCATATCACATCACACCGTATCGCATCGTATCACATCACATCATATTAAATTGCACCGTATCACAACGCACCATATCAGATCACACCGTCTCGCATCGTATCACATCACACCGTATCATATTACATCGTAACACATCTCACCGTATCATATCACACCGTATCATATGGAATGGTTTCATATCGCATCATATCACAGCGCACAGTATCACATCGCACCATACCACATCAGACCATATCACATCACATCGTATCACATCACATCGTATCACATCGCACCGTATCACATCGCACTGCGTCACATCACACCATATCACATCGCACCATATCACATCGCACAGTATCACATCGCATCGTATCACATCGCACCGTATCAAAACGCATCGTAACACATCGCACCATATCACATCGCACCGTATCACATCAAACCGTCTCAGACCACACATTAACGCATCTCACCGTATCACATCGCACCATATTACATCACATCGTATCACATTGCATCGTAACACATCGCACCGTATCACATCGCACCGAATCACATCGCACCGTATCACATCGCACCATATCACATCGCACTGTATCACATCGCACCGTATCACATCGCACCATATCACATCGCACCGTAACACATCGCACAGTATCACATCGCAACGTATCACTTCGCACCATATCACATCGCACCATATCACATCGCACCGTATCACATCGCACCATATCACATCGCACCGTATCACATCACACCGTATCTCATTGCACCGTATCACATCGCACTGTATCACATCACACCATATCACATCGCACCATATCACATCACACCGTATCGCATCGTATCACATCACATCATATTAAATTGCACCGTATCACAACGCACCATATCAGATCACACCGTCTCGCATCGTATCACATCACACCGTATCATATTACATCGTAACACATCTCACCGTATCATATCACACCGTATCATATGGAATGGTTTCATATCGCATCATATCACAACGCACAGTATCACATCGCACCATACCACATCAGACCATATCACATCACATCGTATCACATCACATCGTATCACATCGCACCGTATCACATTGCACTGCGTCACATCACACCATATCACATCGCACCATATCACATCGCACAGTATCACATCGCATCGTATCACATCGCACCGTATCACAACGCATCGTAACACATCGCACCATATCACATCGCACCGTATCACATCAAACCGTCTCAGACCACACATTAACGCATCTCACCGTATCACATCGCACCATATTACATCACATCGTATCACATTGCATCGTAACACATCGCACCGTATCACATCGCACCGAATCACATCGCACCGTATCACATCGCACCATATCACATCGCACTGTATCACATCGCACCGTATCACATCGCACCATATCACATCGCACCGTAACACATCGCACAGTATCACATCGCACCGTATCACTTCGCACCATATCACATCGCACCATATCACATCGCACCATATCACATCGTACCGTATCACATCGCACCGTATCTCATCGCACCATATCTCATCGCACCGTATCACATCACACCGTATCACATGGCACCATATCACATCGCACCGTATCTCATCGCACCATATCACATCACACCATATCGCATCGTATCACATCATGTCGTATTAAATCACACCGTATCACATCGCACCATATCAGATCACACCGTTTCGCATCGTATCACATCGCATCGTATCACATCACACCGTATCATATCACATCGTAACACATCGCACCGTATCATATCACATCGTATCATATGGCACCGTTTCATATCGCATCATATCACAGCGCACCGTATCACATTGCACCGTTTCATATCGCGAAGTATCACATCGCACCGTAGCACATTGCACTGTATCACATCGCACCGTATCAGATTGCATTGTAACGCCTCGTACCGTATCACATCGCACCATATCACATCGCATCGTATCACATTGCATCATAACACATCGCATCGTATCACATCGCACTGTCTCACATCACACCATATCACATCGCATCGTAGCACATCGCACCGTATCACAACGCACCATATCACATCGCACCATATCACATCGCACCGTAACACATCGCACAGTATCACATCGCACCGTATCACTTCGCACCATATCACATCGCACCATATCACATCGCACCGTATCACATCGCACCATATCACATCGCACCGTATCACATCACACCGTATCTCATTGCACCGTATCACATCGCACTGTATCACATCACACCATATCACATCGCACCATATCACATCACACCGTATCGCATCGTATCACATCACATCATATTATTTTGCACCGTATCACAACGCACCATATCAGATCACACCGTCTCGCATCGTATCACATCACACCGTATCATATTACATCGTAACACATCTCACCGTATCATATCACACCGTATCATATGGAATGGTTTCATATCGCATCATATCACAGCGCACAGTATCACATCGCACCATACCACATCAGACCATATCACATCACATCGTATCACATCACATCGTATCACATCGCACCGTATCACATCGCACTGCGTCACATCACACCATATCACATCGCACCATATCACATCGCACAGTATCACATCGCATCGTATCACATCGCACCGTATCACAACGCATCGTAACACATCGCACCATATCACATCGCACCGTATCACATCAAACCGTCTCAGACCACACATTAACGCATCTCACCGTATCACATCGCACCATATTACATCACATCGTATCACATTGCATCGTAACACATCGCACCGTATCACATCGCACCGAATCACATCGCACCGTATCACATCGCACCATATCACATCGCACTGTATCACATCGCACCGTATCACATCGCACCATATCACATCGCACCGTAACACATCGCACAGTATCACATCGCACCGTATCACTTCGCACCATATCACATCGCACCATATCACATCGCACCATATCAAATCGTACCGTATCACATCGCACCGTATCTCATCGCACCATATCTCATCGCACCGTATCACATCACACCGTATCACATGGCACCATATCACATCGCACCGTATCTCATCGCACCATATCACATCACACCATATCGCATCGTATCACATCATGTCGTATTAAATCACACCGTATCACATCGCACCATATCAGATCACACCGTTTCGCATCGTATCACATCGCATCGTATCACATCACACCGTATCATATCACATCGTAACACATCGCACCGTATCATATCACATCGTATCATATGGCACCGTTTCATATCGCATCATATCACAGCGCACCGTATCACATTGCACCGTTTCATATCGCGAAGTATCACATCGCACCGTAGCACATTGCACTGTATCACATCGCACCGTATCAGATTGCATTGTAACGCCTCGTACCGTATCACATCGCACCATATCACATCGCATCGTATCACATTGCATCATAACACATCGCATCGTATCACATCGCACTGTCTCACATCACACCATATCACATCGCATCGTAGCACATCGCACCGTATCACAACGCACCATATCACATCGCACCCTATCACTTCACACCGTATCAGATTGCACCATGTCACATCGCACCGTATCACATCGCACCGTATCACATCGCACCTTATCACATCGCACCGTATCACATCGCACACTATCACGTCACATCGTATCACATCGCACCGTATTACATCGCATCGTATCACATCACACCATATCACATCGCATCGTACCTCATCGCACCGTATCACATCGCACCGTATCACATCACGTCGTATCACATCGCACCGTATCACATTGCATCGTATCACATCGCACCGTATCACATTGCATCGTAACACATCGCACCGTATCACATTGCACCGTATCATAATGGACCGTATTACATCGCAGCGTAACAGGTCGCACCATAACAAGTCGCACCGTATCACATTGCATCGTATCACATTATACCATCACACGTCGCACCGTATCACATCACATCATGTCGCATCGCACCGTATCACGTCGCACCGTATCACATCGTACCGTAACAGGTCGCACCATAACACGTCGCACCGTATCACATCACACCGTATCACGTCGCACCGTATCACGTCGCAATGTATCACATCGCACCGTAACACACGGCACCATATCACATCGCACCGTATCATGTCACACCGTATCACATCGCACCATATCACATCGAACCGTATCGCATCGTATCACATTGCACAGTAACACACGGCACCATATCACATCACACCGTATCACATCGCACCGTATCACATCGCATCGTATCACATCGCACCTTATCACTTCCCACCATATCACGTCGCACCGTTTCACATCGCATCGTATCATTTCACACCTTATCACATCGCACCGTATCATGTCGCACCGTATCACATCGCAAAGTATCACATTGCAATGTATCACATTGCATCATATCACGTAGTATCGTATCACATCGCAACGCATCACATCACACTTCATCAGAACGCACTGTGTCACATCGCACCATATCACCTCGCACCGTATCACATCGCAAAGTATCACATCACACCGTAACTCATTGCACCGTATCACATCGCATCGTATCACATTGCACCGTAACACATCGCACCATATCACATCGCACCGTATCTCATCGCACTGTATCACATCGCACCGTATCACATCGCACCGAATCACATCGCACCGTATCACATCGCACCATATCTCATCACACCGTATCACTTCAAACCATATCACATTGCAACGTATCAGATTGCACCGTATCACATCGCACCGTATCACATCGCACCATTTCTCATCACACCGTATCACTTCAAACCATATCACATCGCACCGTATCAGATCGCACCATGTCACAACACACCGTATCACATCGCACCGTATCACATTGCACCATATCACATCGCACCCTATCATATTGGACCCTATCATGTCGCATCATATCACATCGCACCATATCACATAGCATAATATCACATCGCACCATATCACATCGCACCGTATCACATCGAACCATCTCAGATCACATCTTAACGCATCGCACCGTATCACATCGCACCATATTACATCACATCGTATCACATTGCATCGTAACACATCGCACCGTATCACTTCGCACCGAATCACATCGCACAGTATCACATGGCACCATATCACATCGCACCGTATCACAGCGCACCGTATCACATCGCACCATTTCACATCGCACCGTAACAGATCGCACAGTATCACATCACACCATATCGCATCGTATCACATCACATCGTATTAAATCGCACCGTATCACATCGCACCATATCAGATCACACCGTTTCGCATCGTATCACATCGCATCGTATCACATCACACCGTATCATATCACATCGTAACACATCGCACCGTATCATATCACACCGTATCATATGGCACCATTTCATATCGCATCATATCACAGTGCACCATATCACATTGCACCGTTTCATATCGCGAACCATCACATCGCACCGTAGCACATTGCACTGTATCACATCGCACCGTATCAGATTGCATTGTAACGCATCGTACCGTATCACATCGCACCATATCACTTCGCATCGTATCACATTGCATCGTAACACATCGCATCGTATCACATCGCACTGTCTCACATCAGACCATATCACATCGCATCGTAGCACATCGCACCGTATCACAACGCACCATATCACATCGCACCCTATCACTTCACACCGTATCAGATTGCACCATGTCACATCGCACCGTATCACATCGCACCGTATCACATCACACCATATCACATCGCACCGTATCACATCGCACAGTATCACGTCGCATCGTATCACATCGCATCGTATTACATCGCATCGTATCACATCACACCATATCACATCGCATCGTACCACATCGCACCGTGTCACATCGCACCGTATCACATCACGTCGTATCACATCGCACCGTATCACATTGCATCATATCACATCGCACCGTATCACATTGCATCGTAGCACATCGCACCGTATCACTTCGCACCGTATCATAATGGACCGTATCACATCGCATCGTAACACGTCGCACCATAACACGTCGCACCGTATCACATCGCATCGTATCACATTATAGCATCACACGTCGCACCATATCACATCACACCATGTCACATCGCACCGTATCACCATCGCACGGTATCACGTCGCACCGTATCACATCGCACAGTAACACGTCGCACCATAACACATCGCACCGTATCACATCACATCGTATCACATCGCACCGTATCACATTGCATCGTATCACATCGCACCGTAACACATTACATGGTAACACATCGCACCGTATCACATCGCACCGTATCATAATGGACCGTATTACATCGCACCATATCACATCGCACCGTAACACATCGCACAGTATCACATCGCACCGTATCACTTCGCACCGTATCATAATGGACCGTATCACATCGCATCGTAACACGTCGCACCATAACATGTCGCACCGTATCACATCGCATCGTATCACATTATAGCATCTCACGTCGCACCATATCACATCACACCATGTCACATCGCACCGTATCACATTGCACCGTATTACGTCGCACCGTATCACATCGCATCGTAACACGTCGCACCATAACACGTCGCACCGTATCACATCGCATCGTATCACATTATAGCATCTCACGTCGCACCATATCACATCACACCATGTCACATCGCACCGTATCACTTCGCACCATATCACATCGCACCATATCACATCGCACCGTATCACATCGTACCGTATCACATCGCACCGTATCTCATCGCACCATATCTCATCGCACCGTATCACATCACACCGTATCACATCGCACCATTTCACATCGCACCGTATCTCATCGCACCATATCACATCACACCATATCGCATCGTATCACATCACGTCGTATTAAATCGCACCGTATCACATCGCACCATATCAGATCACACCGTTTCGCATCGTATCACATCGCATCGTATCACATCACACCGTATCATATCACATCGTAACACATCGCACCGTATCATATCACACCGTATCATATGGCACCGTTTCATATCGCATCATATCACAGTGCACCGTATCACATTGCACCGCTTCATATCGCGAAGTATCACATCGCACCGTAGCACATTGCACTGTATCACATCGCACCGTATCAGATTGCATTGTAACGCATCGTACCGTATCACATCGCACCATATCACATCGCATCGTATCACATTGCATCATAACACATCGCATCGTATCACATCGCACTGTCTCACATCACACCATATCACATCACATCGTAGCACATCGCACCGTATCACAACGCACCATATCACATCGCACCCTATCACTTCACACCGTATCAGATTGCACCATGTCACATCGCACCGTATCACATCGCACCGTATCACATCACACCATATCACATCGCACCGTATCACATCGCACAGTATCACGTCGCATCGTATCACATCGCACCGTATTACATCGCATCGTATCACATCACACCATATCACATCGCATCGTAACACATCGCACCGTATCACATCGCATCGTATCACATCGCACCTTATCACTTCGCACCATATCACATCACACCGTATCACATCGCACCGTATCACATCGCATTGTATCACATCGCACCTTATCACTTCGCACCATATCACGTCGCACCGTTTCACATCTCATCGTATCATTTCACACCTTATCACATCGCAACGTTTCATATCGCACCATATCGCATCGCACCGTATCACATCACACCGTATCACATCGCACCGTATCACATCGCACCGTATCATGTCGCAACGTATCACATCGCAAAGTATCACATTGCAACGTATCACATTGCATCATATCACGTAGTATCATATCACATCGCATCGTATCACATCACACTTCATCACAACGCACCGTATCACATCACACCATATCACATCGCACCGTATCACATCGCACAGTATCACGTCGCATCGTATCACATCGCACCGTATTACATCGCATCGTATCACATCACACCATATCACATCACATCGTAACACATCGCACCGTATCACATCGCATCGTATCACATTGCACCTTATCACTTCGCACCATATCACATCACACCGTATCACATCGCACCGTATCACATCGCATCGTATCACATCGCACCTTATCACTTCGCACCATATCACGTCGCACCGTTTCACATCTCATCGTATCATTTCACACCTTATCACATCGCAACGTTTCATATCGCACCATATCGCATCGCACCGTATCACATCGCACCGTATCACATCGCACCGTATCACATCGCACCGTATCATGTCGCACCGTATCACATCGCATCGTATCACATCGCACCTTATCACTTCGCACCATATCACGTCGCACCGTTTCACATCTCATCGTATCATTTCACACCTTATCACATCGCAACGTTTCATATCGCACCATATCGCATCGCACCGTATCACATCGCACCGTATCACATCGCACCGTATCACATCGCACCGTATCATGTCGCACCGTATCACATCGCAAAGTATCACATTGCAACGTATCACATTGCATCATATCACGTAGTATCGTATCACATCGCATCGTATCACATCACACTTCATCACAACGCACTGTGTCACATCGCACCATATCACCTCGCACCGTATCACATCGCAAAGTATCACATCACACCGTAACTCATTGCACCGTATCACATCGCATCGTATCACATTGCACCGTAACACATCGCACCATATCACATCGCACCGTATCTCATCGCACTGTATCACATCGCACCGTATCACATCGCACCGAATCACATCGCACCGTATCACATCGCACCATATCTCATCACACCGTACCACTTCAAACCATATCACATTGCAACGTATCAGATTGCACCGTATCACATCGCACTGTATCACATCGCACTTTTTCTCATCACACCGTATCACTTCAAACCATATCACATCGCACCGTATCAGATCGCACCATGTCACAACACACCGTATCAGATCGCACCGTATCACATTGCACCATATCACATCGCACCCTATCATATTGGACCCTATCATGTCGCATCATATCACATCGCACCATATCACATAGCATAATATCACATCGCACCATATCACATCGCACCGTATCACATCGAACCGTCTCAGATCACATCTTAACGCATCGCACCGTATCACATCGCACCATATTACATCACATCGTATCACATTGCATCGTAACACATCGCACCGTATCACTTCGCACCGAATCACATCGCACCGTATCACATGGCACCATATCACATCGCACCGTATCACAGCGCACCGTATCACATCGCACCATATCACATCGCACCGTAACAGATCGCACAGTATCACATCGCACCGTATCACATCGCACCATATCACATCGCACCGTATCACATCGCACCGTATCTCATCGCACTGTATCTCATCGCACCGTATCACATCGCACCATATCACATCGCACCGTATCACATCACACCGTATCTCATTGCACCGTATCACATCGCACCGTATCACATCACACCATATCACATCGCACCATATCACATCACACCGTATCGCATCGTATCACATCACATCATATTAAATCGCACCGTATCACAACGCACCATATCAGATCACACCGTCTCGCATCGTATCACATCACACCGTATCATATTACATCGTAACACATCTCACCGTATCATATCACACCGTATCATATGGAATGGTTTCATATCGCATCATATCACAGCGCACAGTATCACATCGCACCATACCACATCAGACCATATCACATCACATCGTATCACATCACATCGTATCACATCGCACCGTATCACATCGCACTGCGTCACATCACACCATATCACATCGCACCATATCACATCGCACAGTATCACATCGCATCGTATCACATCGCACCGTATCACAACGCATCGTAACACATCGCACCATATCACATCACACTGTATCACATCAAACCGTCTCAGATCACACATTAACACATCTCACCGTATCACATCGCACCATATTACATCACATCGTATCACATTGCATCGTAACACATCGCACCGTATCACATCGCACCGAATCACATCGCACAGTATCACATCGCACCATATCACATCGCACCGTATCACATCGCACCGTATCACATCGCACCATATCACATCGCACCGTAACACATCGCACAGTATCACATCGGACCGTATCACTTCGCACCATATCACATCGCACCATATCACATCGCACCGTATCACATC
The DNA here is from genome assembly GCF_017639515.1 of Carcharodon carcharias. Lineage (NCBI taxonomy): Eukaryota > Metazoa > Chordata > Chondrichthyes > Lamniformes > Lamnidae > Carcharodon > Carcharodon carcharias. The sequence goes on from NC_054496.1 coordinate 34,516,859, forward strand.
GTACCGTATCACATCGCACCGTATCTCATCGCACCATATCTCATCGCACCGTATCACATCACACCGTATCACATCGCACCATATCACGTCGCACCGTATCTCATCGCACCATATCACATCACACCATATCGCATCATATCACATCACGTCATATTAAATCGCACCGTATCACATCGCACCATATCAGATCACACCGTTTCGCATCGTATCACATCGCATCGTATCACATCACACCGTATGATATCACATCGTAACACATCGCACCGTATCATATCACACCGTATCATATGGCACCGTTTCATATCGCATCATATCACAGTGCACCATATCACATTGCACCGTTTCATATCGCGAAGTATCACATCACACCGTAGCACATTGCACTGTATCACATCGCACCGTATCAGATTGCATTGTAACGCATCGTACCGTATCACATCGCACCATATCACATCGCATCGTATCACATTGCATCATAACACATCGCATCGTATCACATCGCACTGTCTCACATCACACCATATCACATCGCATCGTAGCACATCGCACCGTATCACAACGCACCATATCACATCGCACCCTATCACTTCACACCGTATCAGATTGCACCATGTCACATCGCACCGTATCACATCGCACCGTATCACATCACACCATATCACATCGCACCGTATCACATCGCACAGTATCACGTCGCATCGTATCACATCGCACCGTATTACATCGCATCGTATCACATCACACCATATCACATCGCATCGTACCACATCGCACCGTATCACATCGCACCGTATCACATCATGTCGGATCACATCGCACCGTATCACATTGCATCGTATCACATCGCACCGTATCACATTGCATCGTAACACATCGCACCGTATCACTTCGCACCGTATCATAATGGACCGTATCACATCGCATCGTAACACGTCGCACCATAACACGTCGCACCGTATCACATCGCATCGTATAACATTATAGCATCTCACGTCGCACCATATCACATCACACCATGTCACATCGCACCGTATCACCATCGCACCGTATCACGTCGCACCGTATCACATCGCACCGTAACACGTCGCACCATAACACATCGCACCGTATCACATCACATCGTATCACATCGCACCGTATCACATTGCATCGTATCACATCGCACCGTAACACATTGCATCGTAACACATCGCACCGTATCACATCGCACCGTATCATAATGGACCGTATTACATCGCAGCGTAACAGGTCGCACCATAACAAGTCGCACCGTATCACATTGCATCGTATCACATTATACCATCACACGTCGCACCGTATCACATCACACCATGTCGCATCGCACCGTATCACATCGCACCGTATCACGTCGCACCGTATCACGTCGCATTATGTCACATTGCATCGTAACACATCGCATCGTATCACATCGCACTGTCTCACATCACAGCATATCACATTGCATCGTAACACATCGCACCATATCACTTTGCACCGTATCATATCGGACCGTATCACATTGCACTGTATAATATCGCAAAGTATCACATCGCATCGTATCACATCGTATCGTATCACATCGCACCCTATCACATCGTACCGTATCACATCGCACCGTATCACATCGCACCATATTACATCGCACCATATCACATCGCACCATATCACATTGCACAGTATGACATCGCACAGTATGACATCACAACATATCACATCGCATCATATGACATCGCATCGTATCACGTCGCATTATATCACATCGCACCGTATCACATCGCACTGCGTCACATCACACCGTAACACATCACAGCGTAACACATCACACCGTAACACATCGCAGCGTAACACATCGCACCGTATCACGTCGCACCGTATCACATCACATCACACCATATCACATCGCACCGTAGCACATCGCAGCGTAACACATCACACCATATCACATCACACCGTATCACATCGCACCGTATCATGTCGTACTGTATCACATCGCATCGTATCATGTCGCACCATATCACGTCACACCACATCACGTCGCACCGTATCACATCGCACCGTATCACATCACACCGTATCATATCGCACCATATCACATCGCACCGTATTACGTCACATCGTATCATGTCACACCGTATCACATCGCAGCGTATCACATTGCATTGTAACACATCGCAACGTATCACATCGCACCGTATCATAATGGACCGTATCACATCGCATCGTAACGCATCGCACCATATCATATCGCACCATATCACATCGCACCATATCACATCTCACCATATCACATTGCACCATATCACATTGCACAGTATGACATCGCACAGTATCACATCGCAACGTATCACATCGCATCATATGACATCGCATCGTATGACGTCGCATAATATCACATCGCACCGTATCACATCGCACTGCGTCACATCACACCGTAACACATCGCAGCGTAACACATCACACTGTAACACATCGCAGCATAACACATCGCACCGTATCACATCGCAATGTATCACATCACATCACACCGTATCACATCGCACTGTATCACATCGCAGCGTAACACATCACACCATATCACATCACACCGTATCACATCGCACCGTATCACGTCGCACTGTATCACGTCGCATCGTATCAAGTCGCACCGTAACACATCGCATCGTATCACATCGCACCATATCACGTCGCATCGTATCAAGTCACACCGTAACACGTCGCATCGTATCACATCACACCGTATCACAACGCACCTTATCACATCGCACAGTATGACATTGCAACGTATCACTTCGCATCGTATCACGTCGCATCATATCACATCGCAACGTATCACATCGCACCGTATCACATCGCACTGCATCACATCGCACCATATCACATCGCACCATATCACATCGCACCATATCATATCGCACAGTATCACATCGCACCTTATCACATCACACCGTGTCACATCGCACCGTATCACATTGCACCATAACAAATGGCACCATATCACATTGCACCGTAACACACAGCACCATATCACATCACACCGTATCATGTCACACCGTATCACAACGCACCTTATCACATCGCACAGTATGACATTGCAACGTATCACTTCGCATCGTATCACGTCGCATCATATCACATCGCAACGTATCACATCGCACCGTATCACATCGCACTGCATCACATCGCACCATATCACATCGCACCATATCACATCGCACCGTATCATATCGCACAGTATCACATCGCACCTTATCACATCACACCGTGTCACATCGCACCGTATCACATTGCACCATAACAAATGGCACCATATCACATTGCACCGTAACACACGGCACCATATCACATCACACCGTATCATGTCACACCGTATCACATCGCACCATATCACATCGAACCGTATCGCATCGTATCACATCGCATCGTAACACATGGCACCATATCACATCACACCGTATCACATCGCACCGTATCACATCGCATCATATCACATCGCACCTTATCACTTCGCACCATATCACATCGCACCGTTTCACATCGCATAGTATCATTTCACACCTTATCACATCGCAACGTTTCACATCACACCATATCGCATCGCACCGTATCACATCGCACCGTATCACATCGCACCGTATCACATCGCAACGTTTCACATCACACCATATCACATCGCACCGTATCACATCGCACCGTATCACGTCGCACCGTATCACATCGAAAAGTATCACATTGCAACGTATCACATTGCATCATATCATGTAGTATCGTATCACATCGCAATGTATCACATCACACTGCATCACAACGCACTGTGTCACATCGCACCATATCACCTCGCACCGTATCACATCGCAAAGTATCACATCACACCGTAACTCATTGCACCGTATCACATCGCATCGTATCACATTGCACCGTAACACATCGCACCATATCACATCGCACCGTATCTCATCGCACTGTATCACATCGCACCGTATCACATCGCAGCGTATCACATCGCACCGAATCACATCGCACCATATCACATCGCACCATATCACATCGCACCGTATCTCATCGCACCGTATCACATCACACCATATCACATCACACCGTATCGCATCGTATCACATCACATCATATTAAATCGCACCGTATCACATCGCACCATATCAGATCAAACCGTCTCGCATCGTATCACATCACACCGTATCATATTACATCGTAACACATCTCACCGTATCATATCACACCGTATCATATGGCACCGTTTCATATCGCATCATATCACAGCGCACCGTATCACATCGCACCGTACCACATCAGACCATATCACATCACTTCGTATCACATCACATCGTATCACATCACACCATATCACATCGCACCATATCACATCGCACAGTATCACATCGCATCGTATCACATCGCACCGTATCACAACGCATCGTAACACATCGCACCATATCACATCGCACCGTATCACATCAAACCCTCTCAGATCACATATTAACGCATCTCACCGTATCACATCGCACCATATTACATCACATCGTATCACATTGCATCGTAACACGTCGCACCGTATCACATCGCACCGAATCACATCGCAACGTATCACATGGCACCGTATCACATCGCACCGTATCACATCGCACCATATCACATCGCACTGTATCACATCGCACCGTATCACATCGCACCGTATCACATCGCACCATATCACATCGCACCGTAACACATTGCACAGTATCACTTCGCACCGTATCACTTCGCACCATATCACATCGCAACATATCACATCGCACCGTATCACATCGTACCGTATCACATCGCACCGTATCACATCGCACCATATCACATCGCACCGTATCACATCGCACCATATCAGATCACACCGTCTCGCAGCGTATCATATCACACCGTATCATATGGCACCATTTCATATCGCATCATATCACAGCGCACCGTAACACATCGCACCGTACCACATCAGACCATATCACATCACTTCGTATCACATCACATCGTATCACATCGCACCGTATCACATCGCACTGCGTCACATCAGACCATATCACATCGCACCATATCACATCGCACAGTATCACATCGCATCGTATCACATCCCACCGTATCACAACGCATCGTAACACATCGCACCATATCACATCGCACCGTATCACATCAAACCGTCTCAGATCACATATTAACGCATCTCACCGTATCACATCGCACCATATTACATCACATCGTATCACATTGCATCGTAACACATCGCACCGTATCACATCGCACCGAATCACATCGCAACGTATCACATGGCACCGTATCACATCGCACCGTATCACATCGCACCATATCACAAAGCACTGTATCACATCGCACCGTATCACATCGCACCATATCACATCGCACCGTAACACATTGCACAGTATCACTTCGCACCGTATCACTTCGCACCATATCACATCGCAACATATCACATCGCACCGTATCACATCGTACCGTATCACATCGCACCATATCACATCGCACCATATCACATCGCACCGTATCTCATCGCACCGTATCACATCACACCGTATCGCATCGTATCACATCACGTCGTATTAAATCGCACCGTATCACATCGCACCATATCAGATCACACCGTCTCGTATCGTATCACATCGCATCGTATCACATCACACTGTGTCATATCACATCGTAACACATCGCACCGTATCATATCACACCGTATCATATGGCACCGTTTCATATCGCATCATATCACAGCGCACCGTATCACATCGCACTGTACCACATCACACCATATCACATCGCACCGTATCATATCGCGAAGTATCACATCGCACCGTAGCACATCGCACTGCATCATATCGCACCGTATCAGAATGCATTGTAACGCATCGTACCGTATCACATCGCACCATATCACATCGCATCGTATCACATTGCATCATAACACATCGCATCGTATCACATCGCACTGTCTCACATCACACCATATCACATCGCATCGTAGCACATCGCACCGTATCACAACGCACCATATCACATCGCATCCTATCACTTCACACCGTATCAGATTGCACCATGTCACATCGCACCATATCACATCGCACCGTATCACATCACACCATATCACATCGCACCGTATCACATCGCACAGTATCATGTCGCATCGTATCACATCGCACCGTATTACATCGCATCGTATCACATCACACCATATCACATCGCATCGTACCACATCCCACCGTATCACATCACACCGTATCACATCAAATCGTATCACATCGCACCGTATCACATTGCATCGTATCACATCGCACCGTATCTCATTGCATCGTAACACATCGCACCGTATCACATCACATCGTATCACATCGCACCGTATCACATTGCATCGTATCACATCGCACCGTAACACATTGCATCGTAACACATCGCACCGTATCACATCGCACCGTATCATAATGGACCGTATTACATCGCAGCGTAACAGGTCGCACCATAACAAGTCGCACCGTATCACATTGCATCGTATCACATTATACCATCACACGTCGCACCGTATCACATCACACCATGTCGCATCGCACCGTATCACATCGTACCGTATCACGTCGCACTGTATCACATCGCACCGTAACAGGTCGCACCATAACACGTCGCACCGTATCACATCACACCGTATCACGTCGCACCGTATCACGTCGCAATGTATCACGTCGCACCGTTTCACGTCGCACCATAACACATCGCACCGTATCACGTCTCACCTTATCACATCGCACAGTATCACATCGCACCGTATCAGATCGCATCATAACGCATCATACCGTATCACATCGCACCATATCACATCGCATTATGTCACATTGCATCGTAACACATCGCATCGTATCACATCGCACTGTCTCACATCACAGCATATCAAATTGCATCGTAACACATCGCACCATATCACATTGAACCATATCATATTGGACCGTATCATATTGCACTGTATAATATCGCAAAGTATCACATCGCATCGTATCACATCGTATCGTATCACATCGCACCCTATCACATCGCACTGCGTCACATCACACCATATCACATCGCACCGTATCACATCGCACAGTATCACGTCGCATCGTATCACATCGCACCGTATTACATCGCATCGTATCACATCACACCATATCACATCGCATCGTACCACATCCCACCGTATCACATCACACCGTATCACATCAAATCGTATCACATCGCACCGTATCACAACGCATCGTAACACATCGCACCATATCACATCGCACCGTATCACATCAAACCGTCTCAGATCACATATTAACGCATCTCACCGTATCACATCGCACTGCGTCACATCACACCGTAACACATCGCAGCGTAACACATCACACTGTAACACATCGCAGCATAACACATCGCACCGTATCACGTCGCAATGTATCACATCACATCACACCGTATCACATCGCACTGTATCACATCGCAGCGTAACACATCACACCATATCACATCACACCGTATCACATCGCACCGTATCACGTCGCACTGTATCACGTCGCATCGTATCAAGTCGCACCGTAACACATCGCATCGTATCACATCGCACCATATCACGTCGCATCGTATCAAGTCACACCGTAACACGTCGCATCGTATCACATCACACCGTATCACAACGCACCTTATCACATCGCACAGTATGACATTGCAACGTATCACTTCGCATCGTATCACGTCGCATCATATCACATCGCAACGTATCACATCGCACCGTATCACATCGCACTGCATCACATCGCACCATATCACATCGCACCATATCACATCGCACCGTATCATATCGCACAGTATCACATCGCACCTTATCACATCACACCGTGTCACATCGCACCGTATCACATTGCACCATAACAAATGGCACCATATCACATTGCACCGTAACACACGGCACCATATCACATCACACCGTATCATGTCACACCGTATCACAACGCACCTTATCACATCGCACAGTATGACATTGCAACGTATCACTTCGCATCGTATCACGTCACATCATATCACATCGCAACGTATCACATCGCACCGTATCACATCGCACTGCATCACATCGCACCATATCACATCGCACCATATCACATCGCACCGTATCATATCGCACAGTATCACATCGCACCTTATCACATCACACCGTGTCACATCGCATCGTATCACATTGCACCATAACAAATGGCACCATATCACATTGCACCGTAACACACGGCACCATATCACATCACACCGTATCATGTCACACCGTATCACATCGCACCATATCACATCGAACCGTATCGCATCGTATCACATCGCATCGTAACACATGGCACCATATCACATCACACCGTATCACATCGCACCGTATCACATCGCATCATATCACATCGCACCTTATCACTTCGCACCATATCACATCGCACCGTTTCACATCGCATAGTATCATTTCACACCTTATCACATCGCAACGTTTCACATCACAACATATCGCATCGCACCGTATCACATCGCACCGTATCACATCGCACCGTATCACATCTCATCGTTTCACATCACACCATATCACATCGCACCGTATCACATCGCACCGTATCACGTCGCACCGTATCACATCGAAAAGTATCACATTGCAACGTATCACATTGCATCATATCATGTAGTATCGTATCACATCGCAATGTATCACATCACACTGCATCACAACGCACTGTGTCACATCGCACCATATCACCTCGCACCGTATCACATCGCAAAGTATCACATCACACCGTAACTCATTGCACCGTATCACATCGCATCGTATCACATTGCACCGTAACACATCGCACCATATCACATCGCACCGTATCTCATCGCACTGTATCACATCGCACCGTATCACATCGCAGCGTATCACATCGCACCGAATCACATCGCACCGTATCACATCGCACCATATCTCATCACACCGTATCACTTCAAACCATTTCACATTGCAACGTATCAGATTGCACCGTATCACATCGCACCGTATCACATCGCACCATTTCTCATCACACCGTATCACTTCAAACCATATCACATCGCACCGTATCAGATCGCACCATGTCACAACACACCGTATCACATCGCACCGTATCACATTGCACCATATCACATCGCACCCTATCATATTGGACCCTATCATGTGGCATCATATCACATCGCACCATATCACATAGCATAATATCACATCGCACCATATCACATCGCACCGTATCACATCGAACCATCTCAGATCACATCTTAACGCATCGCACCGTATCACATCGCACCATATTACATCCCATCGTATCACATTGCATCGTAACACATCGCACCGTATCACTTCGCACCGAATCACATCGCACCGTATCACATGGCACCATATCACATCGCAGCGTATCACAGCGCACCGTATCACATCGCACCATATCACATCGCACTGTAACAGATCGCACAGTATCACATCACACCGCATCACATGGCACCATATCACATCGCACCGTATCACATCGCACCGTATCTCATCGCACTGCATCTCATCGCACCGTATCACATCGCAACATATCACATCGCACCGTATCACATCACACCGTATCTCATTGCACCGTATCACATTGCACCGTATCACATCACACCATATCACATCGCACCATATCACATCACACCGTATCGCATCGTATCACATCACATCATATTAAATCGCACCGTATCACATCGCACCATATCAGATCAAACCGTCTCGCATCGTATCACATCACACCGTATCATATTACATCGTAACACATCTCACCGTATCATATCACACCGTATCATATGGCACCGTTTCATATCGCATCATATCACAGCGCACCGTATCACATCGCACCGTACCACATCAGACCATATCACATCACTTCGTATCACATCACATCGTATCACATCGCACCGTATCACATCGCACTGCGTCACATCACACCATATCACATCGCACCATATCACATCGCACAGTATCACATCGCATCGTATCACATCGCACCGTATCACAACGCATCGTAACACATCGCACCATATCACATCGAACCGTATCACATCAAACCCTCTCAGATCACATATTAACGCATCTCACCGTATCACATCGCACCATATTACATCACATCGTATCACATTGCATCGTAACACGTCGCACCGTATCACATCGCACCGAATCACATCGCAACGTATCACATGGCACCTTATCACATCGCACCGTATCACATCGCACCATATCACATCGCACTGTATCACATCGCACCGTATCACATCGCACCGTATCACATCGCACCATATCACATCGCACCGTAACACATTGCACAGTATCACTTCGCACCATATCACTTCGCACCATATCACATCGCAACATATCACATCGCACCGTATCACATCGTACCGTATCACATCGCACCGTATCACATCGCACCATATCACATCGCACCGTATCACATCGCACCATATCAGATCACACCGTCTCGCAGCGTATCATATCACACCGTATCATATGGCACCGTTTCATATCGCATCATATCACAGCGCACCGTAACACATCGCACCGTACCACATCAGACCATATCACATCACTTCGTATCACATCACATCGTATCACATCGCACCGTATCACATCGCACTGCGTCACATCACACCATATCACATCGCACCATATCACATCGCACAGTATCACATCGCATCGTATCACATCGCACCGTATCACAACGCATCGTAACACATCGCACCATATCAAATCGCACCGTATCACATCAAACCGTCTCAGATCACATATTAACGCATCTCACCGTATCACATCGCACCATATTACATCACATCGTATCACATTGCATCGTAACACATCGCACCGTATCACATCGCACCGAATCACATCGCAACGTATCACATGGCACCGTATCACATCGCACCGTATCACATCGCACCATATCACAAAGCACTGTATCACATCGCACCGTATCACATCGCACCATATCACATCGCACCGTAACACATTGCACAGTATCACTTCGCACCGTATCACTTCGCACCATATCACATCGCAACGTATCACATCGCACCGTATCACATCGTACCGTATCACATCGCACCGTATCACATCGCACCATATCACATCGCACCGTATCTCATCGCACCGTATCACATCACACCGTATCGCATCGTATCACATCACGTCGTATTAAATCGCACCGTATCACATCGCACCATATCAGATCACACCGTCTCGTATCGTATCACATCGCATCGTATCACATCACACCGTGTCATATCACATCGTAACACATCGCACCGTATCATATCACACCGTATCATATGGCACCGTTTCATATCGCATCATATCACAGCGCACTGTATCACATCGCACTGTACCACATCACACCATATCACATCGCACCGTATCATATCGCGAAGTATCACATCGCACCGTAGCACATCGCACTGCATCATATCGCACCGTATCAGAATGCATTGTAACGCATCGTACCGTATCACATCGCACCATATCACATCGCATCGTATCACATTGCATCATAACACATCGCATCGTATCACATCGCACTGTCTCACATCACACCATATCACATCGCATCGTAGCACATCGCACCGTATCACAACGCACCATATCACATCGCATCCTATCACTTCACACCGTATCAGATTGCACCATGTCACATCGCACCATATCACATCGCACCGTATCACATCACACCATATCACATCGCACCGTATCACATCGCACAGTATCACGTCGCATCGTATCACATCACACCATATCACATCGCATCGTACCACATCCCACCGTATCACATCACACCGTATCACATCAAATCGTATCACATCGCACCGTATCACATTGCATCGTATCACATCGCACCGTATCTCATTGCATCGTAACACATCGCACCGTATCACATCACATCGTATCACATCGCACCGTATCACATTGCATCGTATCACATCGCACCGTAACACATTGCATCGTAACACATCGCACCGTATCACATCGCACCATATCATAATGGACCGTATTACATCGCAGCGTAACAGGTCGCACCATAACAAGTCGCACCGTATCACATTGCATCGTATCACATTATACCATCACACGTCGCACCGTATCACATCACACCATGTCGCATCGCACCGTATCACATCGTACCGTATCACGTCGCACTGTATCACATCGCACTGTAACAGGTCGCACCATAACACGTCGCACCGTATCACATCACACCGTATCACGTCGCACCGTATCACGTCGCAATGTATCACGTCGCACCGTTTCACGTCGCACCATAACACATCGCACCGTATCACGTCTCACCTTATCACATCGCACAGTATCACATCGCACCGTATCAGATCGCATCATAACGCATCATACCGTATCACATCGCACCATATCACATCGCATTATGTCACATTGCATCGTAACACATCGCATCGTATCACATCGCACTGTCTCACATCACAGCATATCACATTGCATCGTAACACATCGCACCATATCACATTGAACCATATCATATTGGACCGTATCATATTGCACTGTATAATATCGCAAAGTATCACATCGCATCGTATCACATCGTATCGTATCACATCGCACCCTATCACATCGCACTGCGTCACATCACACCATATCACATCGCACCGTATCACATCGCACAGTATCACGTCGCATCGTATCACATCGCACCGTATTACATCGCATCGTATCACATCACACCATATCACATCGCATCGTACCACATCCCACCGTATCACATCACACCGTATCACATCAAATCGTATCACATCGCACCGTATCACAACGCATCGTAACACATCGCACCATATCACATCGCACCGTATCACATCAAACCGTCTCAGATCACATATTAACGCATCTCACCGTATCACATCGCACCATATTACATCACATCGTATCACATTGCATCGAAACACGTCGCACCGTATCACATCGCACCGAATCACATCGCAACGTATCACATGGCACCGTATCACATCGCACTGTATCACATCGCACCATATCACATCGCACTGTATCACATCGCACCGTATCACATCGCACCGTATCACATCGCACCATATCACATCGCACCATAACACATTGCACAGTATCACTTCGCAACGTATCACTTCGCACCATATCACATCGCAACATATCACATCGCACCGTATCACATCGTACCGTATCACATCGCACCGTATCACATCGCACCATATCACATCACACCGTATCACATCGCACCATATCAGATCACACCGTCTCGTAGCGTATCATATCACACCGTATCATATGGCACCGTTTCATATCGCATCATATCACAGCTCACCGTAACACATCGCACCGTACCACATCAGACCATATCACATCACTTCGTATCACATCACATCGTATCACATCGCACCGTATCACATCGCACTGCGTCACATCACACCATATCACATCGCACCATATCACATCGCACAGTATCACATCGCATCGTATCACATCGCACCGTATCACAACGCATCGTAACACATCGCACCATATCACATCGCACCGTATCACATCAAACCGTCTCAGATCACATATTAACGCATCTCACCGTATCACATCGCACCATATTACATCACATCGTATCACATTGCATCGTAACACATCGCACCGTATCACATCGCACCGAATCACATCGCAACGTATCACATGGCACCGTATCACATCGCACCGTATCACATCGCACCATATCACAAAGCACTGTATCACATCGCACCGTATCACATCGCACCATATCACATCGCACCGTAACACATTGCACAGTATCACTTCGCACCGTATCACTTCGCACCATATCACATCGCAACATATCACATCGCACCGTATCACATCGTACCGTATCACATCGCACCGTATCACATCGCACCATATCACATCGCACCGTATCTCATCGCACCGTATCACATCACACCGTATCGCATCGTATCACATCACGTCGTATTAAATCGCACCGTATCACATCGCACCATATCAGATCACACCGTCTCGTATCGTATCACATCGCATCGTATCACATCACACCGTGTCATATCACATCGTAACACATCGCACCGTATCATATCACACCGTATCATATGGCACCGTTTCATATCGCATCATATCACAGCGCACCGTATCACATCGCACTGTACCACATCACACCATATCACATCGCACCGTATCATATCACGAAGTATCACATCGCACCGTAGCACATCGCACTGCATCATATCGCACCGTATCAGAATGCATTGTAACGCATCGTACCGTATCACATCGCACCATATCACATCGCATCGTATCACATTGCATCATAACACATCGCATCGTATCACATCGCACTGTCTCACATCACACCATATCACATCGCATCGTAGCACATCGCACCGTATCACAACGCACCATATCACATCGCATCCTATCACTTCACACCGTATCAGATTGCACCATGTCACATCGCACCATATCACATCGCACCGTATCACATCACACCATATCACATCGCACCGTATCACATCGCACAGTATCACGTCGCATCGTATCACATCGCACCGTATTACATCGCATCGTATCACATCACACCATATCACATCGCATCGTACCACATCCCACCGTATCACATCACACCGTATCACATCAAATCGTATCACATCGCACCGTATCACATTGCATCGTATCACATCGCACCGTATCTCATTGCATCGTAACACATCGCACCGTATCACATCACATCGTATCACATCGCACCGTATCACATTGCATCGTATCACATCGCACCGTAACACATTGCATCGTAACACATCGCACCGTATCACATCGCACCGTATCATAATGGACCGTATTACATCGCAGCATAACAGGTCGCACCATAACAAGTCGCACCGTATCACATTGCATCGTATCACATTATACCATCACACGTCGCACCGTATCACATCACACCATGTCGCATCGCACCGTATCACGTCGCACCGTATCACATCGTACCGTAACAGGTCGCACCATAACAGGTCGCACCATAACACGTCGCACCGTATCACATCACACCGTATCACGTCGCACCGTATCACGTCGCAATGTATCACGTCGCACCGTTTCACGTCGCACCATAACACATCGCACCGTATCACGTCTCACCTTATCACATCGCACAGTATCACATCGCACCGTATCACAAAGCACTGTATCACATCGCACCGTATCACATCGCACCATATCACATCGCACCGTAACACATTGCACAGTATCACTTCGCACCGTATCACTTCGCACCATATCACATCGCAACATATCACATCGCACCGTATCACATCGTACCGTATCACATCGCACCGTATCACATCGCACCATATCACATCGCACCGTATCTCATCGCACCGTATCACATCAAACCGTATCGCATCGTATCACATCACGTCGTATTAAATCGCACCGTATCACATCGCACCATATCAGATCACACCGTCTCGTATCGTATCACATCGCATCGTATCACATCACACCGTGTCATATCACATCGTAACAAATCGCACCGTATCATATCACACCGTATCATATGGCACCGTTTCATATCGCATCATATCACAGCGCACCGTATCACATCGCACTGTACCACATCACACCATATCACATCGCACCGTATCATATCGCGAAGTATCACATCGCACCGTAGCACATCGCACTGCATCATATCGCACCGTATCAGAATGCATTGTAACGCATCGTACCGTATCACATCGCACCATATCACATCGCATCGTATCACATTGCATCATAACACATCGCATCGTATCACATCGCACTGTCTCACATCACACCATATCACATCGCATCGTAGCACATCGCACCGTATCACAACGCACCATATCACATCGCATTCTATCACTTCACACCGTATCAGATTGCACCATGTCACATCGCACCATATCACATCGCACCGTATCACATCACACCATATCACATCACACCGTATCACATCGCACAGTATCACGTCGCATCGTATCACATCGCACCGTATTACATCGCATCGTATCACATCACACCATATCACATCGCATCGTACCACATCCCACCGTATCACATCACACCGTATCACATCAAATCGTATCACATCGCACCGTATCACATTGCATCGTATCACATCGCACCGTATCTCATTGCATCGTAACACATCGCACCGTATCACATCACATCGTATCACATCGCACCGTATCACATTGCATCGTATCACATCGCACCGTAACACATTGCATCGTAACACATCGCACCGTATCACATCGCACCGTATCATAATGGACCGTATTACATCGCAGCGTAACAGGTCGCACCATAACAAGTCGCACCGTATCACATTGCATCGTATCACATTATACCATCACACGTCGCACCGTATCACATCACACCATGTCGCATCGCACCGTATCACATCGTACCGTATCACGTCGCACCGTATCACATCGCACCGTAACAGGTCGCACCATAACACGTCGCACCGTATCACATCACACCGTATCACGTCGCACCGTATCACGTCGCAATGTATCACGTCGCACCGTTTCACGTCGCACCATAACACATCGCACCGTATCACGTCTCACCTTATCACATCGCACAGTATCACATCGCACCGTATCAGATCGCATCATAACGCATCATACCGTATCACATCGCACCATATCACATCGCATTATGTCACATTGCATCGTAACACATCGCATCGTATCACATCGCACTGTCTCACATCACAGCATATCACATTGCATTGTAACACATCGCACCATATCACATTGAACCATATCATATTGGACCGTATCATATTGCACTGTATAATATCGCAAAGTATCACATCGCATCGTATCACATCGTATCGTATCACATCGCACCCTATCACATCGCACTGCGTCACATCACACCATATCACATCGCACCGTATCACATCGCACAGTATCACGTCGCATCGTATCACATCGCACCGTATTACATCGCATCGTATCACATCACACCATATCACATCGCATCGTACCACATCCCACCGTATCACATCACACCGTATCACATCAAATCGTATCACATCGCACCGTATCACATTGCATCGTATCACATCGCACCGTATCTCATTGCATCGTAACACATCGCACCGTATCACATCGCACCGTATCATAATGGACCGTATCACATCGCATCGTAACACGTCGCACCATAACACGTCGCACCGTATCACATCGCATCGTATCACATTATACCATCACACGTCGCACCGTATCACATCACACCATGTCACATCGCACCGTATCACATCGCACCGTATCACGTCGCAACGTATCACATCGCACCGTAACACGTCGCACCATAACACATCGCACCGTATCACATCACATCGTATCACATCGCACCGTATCACATTGCATCGTATCACATCGCACCGTAACACATTGCATCGTAACACATCGCACCGTATCACATCGCACCGTATCATAATGGACCTTATGACATCGCAGCGTAACAGGTCGCACCATAACAAGTCGCACCGTATCACATTGCATCGTATCACATTATACCATCACACGTCGCACCGTATCACATCACACCAAGTCGCATCGCACCGTATCACATCGCACCGTATCACGTCGCACCGTATCACATCGCACCGTAACAGGTCGCACTATAACACGTCGCACCGTATCACATCACACCGTATCACGTCGCACCGTATCACGTCGCAATGTATCACGTCGCACCGTTTCACGTCGCACCATAACACATCGCACCGTATCACGTCTCACCTTATCACATCGCACAGTATCACATCGAAACCGTATCAGATCGCATCATAACGCATCATACCGTATCACATCGCACCATATCACATCGCATTATGTCACATTGCATAGTAACACATCGCATCGTATCACATCGCACTGTCTCACATCACAGCATATCACATTGCATCGTAACGCATCGCACCATATCACATTGCACCGTATCATATCGGACCGTATCATATTGCACTGTATAATACCGCAAAGTATCACATCGCATCGTATCACATCGTATCGTATCACATCACACCCTATCACATCGCACTGCGTCACATCACACCATATCACATCGCACCGTATCACATCGCACAGTATCACGTCGCATCGTATCACATCGCACCGTATCACATCGCATCATATCACATCTCATCGTATCACATCGCACCATATCACATCGCACCATATCACATCGCAGCGTATCACATCGCACAGTATGACATTGCACAGTATCACATCGCAACGTATCACGTCATATCGTATCACATTGCACCGTAACACATCGCAGCGTAACACATCACACCATATCACATCGCACCATATCACGTCGCACTGCATCACGTCGCACCGTAACACGTCGCTCCGTATCACGTCGCACCGTAACACATCGCAGCGTAACACATCACACCATATCACATCAAACCATATCATATCGCACTGTATCACGTCGTACTGTATCACATCGCATCGTATCATGTCGCACCATATCACGTCACACCATATCACATCGCACCGTATCACATCGCACCGTATCACATCACACCGTATCCCATCGCACCATATCACATCGCACCGTATCACGTCGCATCGTATCATGTCGCACCGTATCACGTCGCATCGTATCATGTCGCACCGTATCACATCACACCGTATCACATCGCACCGTATCACATCTCACCGTATCACATCGCACCGTATCACATCGCACCATATCACGTCGCACCATATCACATCGCACCATATCACATCGCATCGTATCACATTATACCGTTTCACATCGCACCGTATCACGTCGCACCGTTTCACATCACACCGTAACACGTCGCACCATAACACGTCGCACCGTATCACATCACACCGTATCACGTCGTACCGTATCACGTCGCAATGTATTACATCGCACCGTTTCATGTCGCACCATAACACATCGCACCGTATCACGTCGCACCTTATCACATCGCACAGTATCACAACGCACCATATCAGATCGCATCATAATGCATCATACCGTATCACATCGCACCATATCACATCGCATTGTATCTCATTGCATCGTAACACATCGCATCGTATCACATCGCACTGTCTCACATCACACCATATCACATCGCAAAGTATCATATTGCACTGTATAATATCGCAAAGTATCACATCGCATCGTATCACATCGCATCGTATCACATCGCACCGTATCACATCGCACTGCGTCACATCACACCATATCACATCGCACCGTATCACATCGCATCGTATAACATTACACCGTATCACATTGCATCGTATCACATCGCACCGTATCACATTGCATCGTAACACATCGCACCGTATCACATCGCACCGTATCATAATGGACCGTATCACATCGCATCGTAGCGCATCGCACCATATCATATCGCACCATATCACATCGCACCATATCACATCGCACCATATCACATTGCACCATATCACATTGCACAGTATGACATCACACAGTATCACATCGCACCGTATCACATCGCATTGCGTCACATCACACCGTAACACATCGCAGCGTAACACATCACACCGTAACACATCGCAGTGTAACACATCGCACTGTATCACGTCGCACTGTATCACATCACATCACACCGTATCACATCGCACTGTATCACATCGCAGCGTAACACATCACACCATATCACATCACATCATATCACATCGCACCGTATCACGTCGCACTGTATCACGTCGCATTGTATCATGTCGCACCGTATCACGTCGCACCATATCACATCGCAACATATCACATCGCACCGTGTCAGATCGCATCGTATCACATCGCATCGTATCACATTATACCATCACAAGCCACACCGTATCATGTCGCACCGTGTCACATCGCACCATGTCACATCGCACCGTGTCACATCGCACCGTATCACATCGCACCGTATCACATCACACCGTATCACATCGCACCATATCACATCACACCGTATCATGTCACATCGTATCATGTCGCACCGTATCACATCGCATCGTATCACATCTCATCGTATCACATCGCACCATATCACATCGCACCATATCACATCGCAGCATATAACATCGCACAGTATGACATTGCACAGTATCACATCGCAATGTATCACGTCATATCGTATCACATCGCACCGTAACACATCGCAGCGTAACACATCACACCATATCACATCGCACCATATCACGTCGCACTGCATCACGTCGCACCGTAACACGTCGCTCTGTATCACGTCGCACCGTAACACATCGCAGCGTAACACATCACACCATATCACATCACACCGTATCATATCGCACCGTATCACGTCGTACTGTATCATATCGCATCGTATCACGTCACACCATGTCATATTGCAATGTAAAATATCGCAAAGTATCACATCTCATCGTATCACATCGCATCGTATCACATCGCACCGTATCACATTGCACTGCGTCACATCACACCATATCACATCGCACCATATCACATCGCACCGTATCACGTCGCATCGTATCATGTCGCACCGTATCACGTCGCATCGTATCATGTCGCACCGTATCACATCACACCGTATCACATCGCACCGTATCACATCTCACCGTATCACATCGCACCGTATCACATCGCACCATATCACGTCGCACCATATCACATCGCACCATATCACATCGCATCGTATCACATTATACCGTTTCACATCGCACCGTATCACGTCGCACCGTTTCACATCACACCGTAACACGTCGCACCATAACACGTCGCACCGTATCACATCACACCGTATCACGTCGTACCGTATCACGTCGCAATGTATTACATCGCACCGTTTCATGTCGCACCATAACACATCGCACCGTATCACGTCGCACCTTATCACATCGCACAGTATCACAACGCACCATATCAGATCGCATCATAATGCATCATACCGTATCACATCGCACCATATCACATCGCATTGTATCTCATTGCATCGTAACACATCGCATCGTATCACATCGCACTGTCTCACATCACACCATATCACATCGCAAAGTATCATATTGCACTGTATAATATCGCAAAGTATCACATCGCATCGTATCACATCGCATCGTATCACATCGCACCGTATCACATCGCACTGCGTCACATCACACCATATCACATCGCACCGTATCACGTCGCATCGTATAACATTACACCGTATCACATTGCATCGTATCACATCGCACCGTATCACATTGCATCGTAACACATCGCACCGTATCACATCGCACCGTATCATAATGGACCGTATCACATCGCATCGTAGCGCATCGCACCATATCATATCGCACCATATCACATCGCACCATATCACATCGCACCATATCACATTGCACCATATCACATTGCACAGTATGACATCACACAGTATCACATCGCACCGTATCACATCGCATTGCGTCACATCACACCGTAACACATCGCAGCGTAACACATCACACCGTAACACATCGCAGTGTAACACATCGCACTGTATCACGTCGCACTGTATCACATCACATCACACCGTATCACATCGCACTGTATCACATCGCAGCGTAACACATCACACCATATCACATCACATCATATCACATCGCACCGTATCACGTCGCACTGTATCACGTCGCATTGTATCATGTCGCACCGTATCACGTCGCACCATATCACATCGCAACATATCACATCGCACCGTGTCAGATCGCATCGTATCACATCGCATCGTATCACATTATACCATCACAAGCCACACCGTATCATGTCGCACCGTGTCACATCGCACCATGTCACATCGCACCGTGTCACATCGCACCGTATCACATCGCACCGTATCACATCACACCGTATCACATCGCACCATATCACATCACACCGTATCATGTCACATCGTATCATGTCGCACCGTATCACATCGCATCGTATCACATCTCATCGTATCACATTGCACCATATCACATCGCACCATATCACATCGCAGCATATAACATCGCACAGTATGACATTGCACAGTATCACATCGCAATGTATCACGTCATATCGTATCACATCGCACCGTAACACATCGCAGCGTAACACATCACACCATATCACATCGCACCATATCACGTCGCACTGCATCACGTCGCACCGTAACACGTCGCTCTGTATCACGTCGCACCGTAACACATCGCAGCGTAACACATCACACCATATCACATCACACCGTATCATATCGCACCGTATCACGTCGTACTGTATCATATCGCATCGTATCACGTCACACCATGTCATATTGCAATGTAAAATATCGCAAAGTATCACATCTCATCGTATCACATCGCATCGTATCACATCGCACCGTATCACATTGCACTGCGTCACATCACACCATATCACATCGCACCGTATCACATCGCACAGTATCACGTCGCATCGTATCACATCGCACCGTATCACATCACATCGTATCACATCGCACCGTATCACATTGCATCGTATCACATCGCACCGTATCACATTGCATCGTAACACATCGCACCGTATCACATCGCACCGTATCATAATGGACCGTATCACATCGCATCATAACACGTCGCACCATAACACGTCGCACCGTATCACATCGCATCGTATCACATTACACCATCACACATCGCACCGTATCATATCACACCATGTCACATCGCACCGTATCACATCGCACCGTATCACGTTGCACCGTATCACATCGCACCGTAACACGTCGCACCATAACACATCGCACCGTATCACATCACATCGTATCACATCGCACCGTATCACATTGCATCGTATCACATCGCACCGTAACACATTGCATGGTAACACATCGCACCGTATCACATCGCACCGTATCATAATGGACCGTATTACATCGCAGCGTAACAGGTCGCACCATAACAAGTCGCACCGTATCACATTGCATCGTATCACATTATACCATCACACGTCGCACCGTATCACATCACACCATGTCGCATCGCACCGTATCACATCGCACCGTATCATGTCGCACCTTATCACATCGCACCGTAACAGCTCGCACTATAACACGTCGCACCGTATCACATCACACCGTATCACGTTGCACCATATCACGTCGCAATGTATCACGTCGCACCGTTTCACGTCGCACCATAACACATCGCACCGTATCACGTCTCACCTTATCACATCGCACAGTATCACATCGCACCGTATCAGATCGCATCATAACGCATCATACCGTATCACATCGCACCATATCACATCGAATTATGTCACATTGCATTGTAACACATCGCATCGTATCACATCGCACTGTCTCACATCACAGCATATCACATTGCATCGTAACACATCGCACCATATCACATTGCACCGTGTCATATCAGACCGTATCATATTGCACTGTATAATATCGCAAAGTATCACATCGCATCGTATCACATCGTATCGTATCACATCGCACCCTATCACATCGCACTGCGTCACATCACACCATATCACATCACACCGCATCACATCGCACAGTATCACGTCGCATCGTATCACATCGCACCGTATCACATCGCATCGTATCACATCTCATCGTATCACATCGCACCATATCACATCGCACCATATCACATCGCAGCGTATAACATCGCACAGTATGACATTGCACAGTATCACATCGCAACGTATCACGTCATATCGTATCACATTGCACCGTAACACATCGCAGCGTAACACATCACACCATATCACATCGCACCATATCACGTCGCACTGCAACACGTCGCACTGTAACACGTCGCTCCGTATCACGTCGCACCGTAACACATCGCAGCGTAACACATCACACCATATCACATCACACCGTATCATATCGCACCGTATCACGTCGTACTGTATCACATCGCATCGTATCATGTCGCACCATATCACGTCACACCATATCACATCGGACCGTATCACATTGCACCATATCACATCACACCGTATCACATCGCACCACATCACATCGCACAGTATCACGTCGCATCGTATCATGTCGCACCGTATCACATCACACCGTATCACATCGCACCGTATCACGTCGCAATGTATTACATCGCACCGTTTCATGTCGCACCATAACACATCGCACCGTATCACGTCGCACCTTATCACATCGCACAGTATCACAACGCACCGTATCAGATCGCATCATAATGCATCATACCGTATCACATCGCACCATATCACATCGCATTGTATCTCATTGCATCGTAACACATCGCATCGTATCACATCGCACTGTCTCACATCACACCATATCACATCGCAAAGTATCATATTGCACTGTATAATA
The DNA here is from genome assembly GCF_017639515.1 of Carcharodon carcharias. Taxonomy (NCBI): domain Eukaryota; kingdom Metazoa; phylum Chordata; class Chondrichthyes; order Lamniformes; family Lamnidae; genus Carcharodon; species Carcharodon carcharias. The sequence continues at coordinate 34,541,284 of NC_054496.1, forward strand.
TCGCAAAGTATCACATCGCATCGTATCACATCGCATCGTATCACATCGCACCGTATCACATCGCACAGCGTCACATCACACCATATCACATCGCACCGTATCACGTCGCATCGTATCACATTACACCGTATCACATTGCATCGTATCACATCGCACCGTATCACATTGCATCGTAACACATCGCACCGTATCACATCGCACCGTATCATAATGGACCGTATCACATCGCATCGTAACGCATCGCACCATATCATATCGCACCATATCACATCGCACCATATCACATCGCACCATATCACATTGCACCATATCACATTGCACAGTATGACATCACACAGTATCACATCGCACCGTATCACATCGCACTGCGTCACATCACACCGTAACACATCGCAGCGTAACACATCACACCGTAACACATCGCAGTGTAACACATCGCACTGTATCACGTCGCACTGTATCACATCACATCACACCGTATCACATCGCACTGTATCACATCGCAGCGTAACACATCACACCATATCACATCACATCATATCACATCGCACCGTATCACGTCGCACTGTATCACGTCGCATTGTATCATGTCGCACCGTATCACGTCGCACCATATCACATCGCAACATATCACATCGCACCGTGTCAGATCGCATCGTATCACATCGCATCGTATCACATTATACCATCACAAGCCACACCGTATCATGTCGCACCGTGTCACATCGCACCATGTCACATCGCACCGTGTCACATCGCACCGTATCACATCGCACCGTATCACATCACACCGTATCACATCGCACCATATCACATCACACCGTATCATGTCACATCGTATCATGTCGCACCGTATCGCATCGCATCGTATCACATCTCATCGTATCACATCGCACCATATCACATCGCACCATATCACATCGCAGCATATAACATCGCACAGTATGACATTGCACAGTATCACATCGCAATGTATCACGTCATATCGTATCACATCGCACCGTAACACATCGCAGCGTAACACATCACACCATATCACATCGCACCATATCACGTCGCACTGCATCACGTCGCACCGTAACACGTCGCTCTGTATCACGTCGCACCGTAACACATCGCAGCGTAACACATCACACCATATCACATCACACCGTATCATATCGCACCGTATCACGTCGTACTGTATCATATCGCATCGTATCACGTCACACCATGTCATATTGCAATGTAAAATATCGCAAAGTATCACATCTCATCGTATCACATCGCATCGTATCACATCGCACCGTATCACATTGCACTGCGTCACATCACACCATATCACATCGCACCGTATCACATCGCACAGTATCACGTCGCATCGTATCACATCGCACCGTATCACATCACATCGTATCACATCGCACCGTATCACATTGCATCGTATCACATCGCACCGTATCACATTGCATCGTAACACATCGCACCGTATCACATCGCACCGTATCATAATGGACCGTATCACATCGCATCATAACACGTCGCACCATAACACGTCGCACCGTATCACATCGCATCGTATCACATTACACCATCACACATCGCACCGTATCATATCACACCATGTCACATCGCACCGTATCACATCGCACCGTATCACGTTGCACCGTATCACATCGCACCGTAACACGTCGCACCATAACACATCGCACCGTATCACATCACATCGTATCACATCGCACCGTATCACATTGCATCGTATCACATCGCACCGTAACACATTGCATGGTAACACATCGCACCGTATCACATCGCACCGTATCATAATGGACCGTATTACATCGCAGCGTAACAGGTCGCACCATAACAAGTCGCATCGTATCACATTGCATCGTATCACATTATACCATCACACGTCGCACCGTATCACATCACACCATGTCGCATCGCACCGTATCACATCGCACCGTATCATGTCGCACCTTATCACATCGCACCGTAACAGCTCGCACTATAACACGTCGCACCGTATCACATCACACCGTATCACGTTGCACCATATCACGTCGCAATGTATCACGTCGCACCGTTTCACGTCGCACCATAACACATCGCACCGTATCACGTCTCACCTTATCACATCGCACAGTATCACATCGCACCGTATCAGATCGCATCATAACGCATCATACCGTATCACATCGCACCATATCACATCGAATTATGTCACATTGCATTGTAACACATCGCATCATATCACATCGCACTGTCTCACATCACAGCATATCACATTGCATCGTAACACATCGCACCATATCACATTGCACCGTGTCATATCAGACCGTATCATATTGCACTGTATAATATCGCAAAGTATCACATCGCATCGTATCACATCGTATCGTATCACATCGCACCCTATCACATCGCACTGCGTCACATCACACCATATCACATCACACCGCATCACATCGCACAGTATCACGTCGCATCGTATCACATCGCACCGTATCACATCGCATCGTATCACATCTCATCGTATCACATCGCACCATATCACATCGCACCATATCACATCGCAGCGTATAACATCGCACAGTATGACATTGCACAGTATCACATCGCAACGTATCACGTCATATCGTATCACATTGCACCGTAACACATCGCAGCGTAACACATCACACCATATCACATCGCACCATATCACGTCGCACTGCATCACGTCGCACTGTAACACGTCGCTCCGTATCACGTTGCACCGTAACACATCGCAGCGTAACACATCACACCATATCACATCACACCGTATCATATCGCACCGTATCACGTCGTACTGTATCACATCGCATCGTATCATGTCGCACCATATCACGTCACACCATATCACATCACACCGTATCACATCGCACCGTATCACATCACACCGTATCACATCGCACCACATCACATCGCACCGTATCACGTCGCATCGTATCATGTCGCACCGTATCACGTCGCATCGTATCATGTCGCACCGTATCACATCACACTGTATAACATCGCACCGTATCACATCTCACCGTATCACATCGCACCGTATCACATCGCACCGTATCACATCGCACCGTATCACGTCGCACCATATCACATCACACCATATCACATCGCATCGTATCACATTATACCGTTTCACATCGCACCGTATCACATCGCACCGTTTCACATCGCACCGTAACACGTCGCACCATAACAGGTCGCACCGTATCACATCACAACGTATCACGTCGCACCGTATCACGTCGCATCGTATCATGTCGCACCGTATCACATCACACCGTATCACATCGCACCGTATCATGTCGCAATGTATTACATCGCACCGTTTCATGTCGCACCATAACACATCGCACCGTATCACGTCGCACCTTATCACATCGCACAGTATCACAACGCACCGTATCAGATCGCATCATAATGCATCATACTGTATCACATCGCACCATATCACATCGCATTGTATCTCATTGCATCGTAACACATCGCATCGTATCACATCGCACTGTCTCACATCACACCATATCACATCGCAAAGTATCATATTGCACTGTATAATATCGCAAAGTATCACATCGCATCGTATCACATCGCATCGTATCACATCGCACCGTATCACATCGCACTGTGTCACATCACACCATATCACATCGCACCGTATCACATCGCACAGTATCACGTCGCATCGTATCACATCACAACGTATCACATTGCATCGTATCACATCGCACCGTATCACATTGCATCGTAACACATCGCACCGTATCACATCGCACCGTATCATAATGGACCGTATCACATCGCATCGTAACGCATTGCACCATATCATATCGCACCGTATCACATCGCACCATATCACATCGCACCATATCACATTGCACCATATCACATTGCACAGTATGACATCGCACAGTATCACATCGCAACGTATCACATCGCATCGTATGACATCGCATCGTATGACGTCGCATCATATCACATCGCACCGTATCACATCGCACTGCGTCACATCACACCGTAACACATCGCAGCGTAACACATCACACCGTAACACATCGCAGCGTAACACATCGCACCGTATCACGTCGCACTGTATCACATCCCATCACACCGTATCACATCGCACTGTATCACATCGCAGCGTAACACATCACACCATATCACATCAGACCATATCACATCGCACCGTATCACATCGCACTGTATCACATCACATCACACCGTATCACATCGCACTGTATCACATCGCAGCGTAACACATCACACCATATCACATCACACCGTTACAAATCGCACGGTATCACGTCGCACTGTATCACATCACATCACACCGTATCACATAGCACTGTATCACATCGCAGCGTAACACATCACACCATATCACATCACACCGTATCACATCGCACCGTATCACGTCGCACTGTATCACGTCGCATCGTATCATGTCGCACCGTATCACGTCGCACCATATCACATCGCACCATATCACATCGCACCGTGTCAGATCGCATCGTATCACATCGCATCGTATCACATTATACCATCACAAGTCACACCGTATCACGTCGCACCGTGTCACATCGCACCATTTCACTTCGCACCGTGTCACATCGCACCCTATCACATTGCACCGTAACACGTCACATCGTATCATGTCGCACCGTATCACATCGCATCATATCACATCTCATCGTATCACATCGCACCATATCACATCGCACCATATCACATTGCAGCGTATCACATCGCACAGTATGACATTGCACAGTATCACATCGCAACGTATCACGTCATATCGTATCACATTGCACCGTAACACATCGCAGCGTAACACATCACACCATATCACATCGCACCATATCACGTCGCACTGCATCACGTCGCACTGTAACACGTCGCTCCGTATCACGTCGCACCGTAACACATCGCAGCGTAACACATCACACCATATCACATCACACCGTATCATATCGCACCGTATCACGTCGTACTGTATCACATCGCATCGTATCAAGTCGCACCATATCACGTCACACCATATTACATCGGACCGTATCACATCGCACCGTATCACATCACACCGTATCACATCGCACCACATCACATCGCACCGTATCACGTCGCATCGTATCATGTCGCACCGTATCACGTCGCACAGTATCACGTCGCATCGTATCACATCACACCGTATCACATCGCACCGCATCACGTCGCACTGTATCACGTCGCATCGTATCATGTCACACCGTATCACGTCGCACCATATCACATCGCACCATATCACATCGCACCGTGTCAGATCGCATCGTATCACATCGCATCGTATCACATTATACCATCACAAGTCACACCGTATCACGTCGCACCGTGTCACATCGCACCATTTCACTTCGCACCGTGTCACATCGCACCCTATCACATCGCACCGTAACACGTCACATCGTATCATGTCGCACCGTATCACATCGCATCATATCACATCTCATCGTATCACATCGCACCATATCACATCGCACCATATCACATTGCAGCGTATCACATCGCACAGTATGACATTGCACAGTATCACATCGCAACGTATCACGTCATATCGTATCACATTGCACCGTAACACATCGCAGCGTAACACATCACACCATATCACATCGCACCATATCACGTCGCACTGCATCACGTCGCACCGTATCACGTCGTACTGTATCACATCGCATCGTATCAAGTCGCACCATATCACGTCACACCATATTACATCGGACCGTATCACATCGCACCGTATCACATCACACCGTATCACATCGCACCACATCACATCGCACCGTATCACGTCGCATCGTATCATGTCGCACCGTATCACGTCGCATCGTATCATGTCGCACCGTATAACATCACACCGTATCACATCGCACCGTATCACATCTCACCGTATCACATCGCATCGTATCACATCGCACCGTATCACGTCGCACCATATCACATCGCACCATATCACATCGCATCGTATCACATTATACCGTTTCACATCGCACCGTATCACGTCGCACCGTTTCACATCGCACCGTAACACGTCGCACCATAACACGTCGCACCATATCACATCACACCATATCACATCGCACCGTATCACGTCGCAATGTATTACATCGCATCGTTTCAAGTCGCACCATAACACATCGCACTATATCACGTCGCACCTTATCACATCGCACAGTATCACAACGCACCGTAACAGATCGCATCATAATGCATCATACCGTATCACATCGCACCATATCACATCGCATTGTATCTCATTGCATCATAACACATCGCATCGTATCACATCGCACTGTCTCACATCACACCATATCACATCGCAAAGTATCATATTGCACTGTATAATATCGCAAAGTATCACATCGCATAGTATCACATCGCATCGTATCACATCGCACCGTATCACATCGCACTGTGTCACATCACACCATATCACATCGCACCGTATCACATCGCACAGTATCACGTCGCATCGTATCACATCACACTGTATCACATTGCATCGTATCACATCGCACCGTATCACATTGCATCGTATCACATCGCACCGTATCACATTGTATCGTAACACATCACACCGTATCACATCGCACCGTATCATAATGGACCGTATCACATCGCATCGTAACACGTCGCACCATAACACGTCGCACCGTATCACATCGCATCGTATAACATTATACCATCACACGTCGCATCGTATCACATCACACCATGTCACATCGCACCGTATCACATCGCATCGTATCACGTTGCACCGTATCACATCGCACCGTAACACGTCGCACCATAACACATCGCACCGTATCACATCACATCGTATCACATCGCACCGTATCACATTGCATCGTATCACATCGCACCGTAACACATTGCATCGTAACACATCGCACCGTATCACATCGCACCGTATCATAATGGACCGTATTACATCGCAGCGTAACAGGTCGCACCATAACAAGTTGCACCGTATCACATTGCATCGTATCACATTATACCATCACACGTCGCACCGTATCAAATCACACCATGTCGCATCGCACCGTATCACATCGTACCGTATCACGTCGCACCGTATCACATCGCACCGTAACAGGTCGCACCATAACACGTCGCACCGTATCACATCATACCGTATCACGTCGCACCGTATCACGTCGCACCGTTTCACGTCGCACCATAACACATCGCACCGTATCACGTCTCACCTTATCACATCGCACAGTATCACATCGAAACCGTATCAGATCGCATCATAACGCATCATACCGTATCACATCGCACCATATCACATCGCATTATGTCACATTGCATCGTAACACATCGCATCGTATCACATCGCACTGTCTCACATCACAGCATATCACATTGCATCGTAACACATCGCACCATATCACATTGAACCATATCATATTGGACCGTATCATATTGCACTGTATAATATCGCAAAGTATCACATCACATCGTATCACATCGTATCGTATCACATCGCACCCTATCACATCGCACTGCGTCACATCACACCATATCACATCGCACCGTATCACAACGCACAGTATCACGTCGCATCGTATCACATCGCACCGTATCACATCGCATCGTATCACATCTCATCGTATCACATCGCACCATATCACATCGCACCATATCACATCGCAGCGTATCACATCGCACAGTATGACATTGCACAGTATCACATCGCAACGTATCACGTCATATCGTATCACATCGCACCGTAACACATCGCAGCTTAACACATCACACCATATCACATCGCACCATATCACGTCGCACTGCATCACGTCGCACCGTAACACGTCGCTCCGTATCACGTCGCACCGTAACACATCGCAGCGTAACACATCACACCATATCACATCACACCGTATCATATCACACCGTATCACGTCGTACTGTATCACATCGCATCGTATCATGTCGCACCATATCACGTCACACCATATCACATCGCACCGTATCACATCGCACCGTATCACATCACACCGTATCACATCGCACCATATCACATCGCACCGTATCACGTCGCATCGTATCATGTCGCACCGTATCACGTCGCATCGTATCATGTCGCACCGTATCACATCACACCATATCACATCGCACCGTATCACATCACATCGTATCACATCGCACCGTATCACATTGCATCGTATCACATCGCACCGTAACACATTGCATCGTAACACATCGCACCGTATCACATCGCACCATATCATAATGGACCATATTACATCGCAGCGTAACAGGTCGCACCATAACAAGTCGCACCGTATCACATTGCATCGTATCACATTATACCATCACACGTCGCACCGTATCACATCACACCATGTCGCATCGCACCGTATCACATCGTACCGTATCACGTCGCACCATATCACATCGCACCATATCACATTGCAGCATATCACATTGCACAGTATGACATCGCACAGTATCACATCGCAACGTATCACATCGCATCGTATGACATCGCATCGTATGACGTCGCATCATATCACATCGCACCGTATCACATCGCACTGCGTCACATCACACCGTAACACATCGCACCGTATCACATCGCATCGTATCACATCGCACTGTATCACGTCGCACCATATCACATCGCACCATATCACATCGCATCGTATCACATTATACCGTTTCACATCGCACCGTATCACATCGCACCGTTTCACATCGCACCGTAACACGTCGTACCATAACACGTCGCACCGTATCACATCACACCGTATCACGTCTCACCGTATCACGTCGCAATGTATTACATCGCACCGTTTCATGTCGCACCATAACACATCGCACCGTATCACGTCGCACCTTATCACATCGCACAGTATCACAACGCACCGTATCAGATCGCATCATAATGCATCATACCGTATCACATCGCACCATATCACATCGCATTGTATCTCATTGCATCGTAACACATCGCATCGTATCACATCGCACTGTCTCACATCACACCATATCACATCGCAAAGTATCATATTGCACTGTATGATATCGCAAAGTATCACAATGCATCGTATCACATCGCATCGTATCACATCGCACCGTATCACATCGCACTGTGTCACATGACACCATATCACATCGCACCGTATCACATCGCACAGTATCACGTCGCATCGTATCACATCACACCGTATCACATTGCATCGTATCACATCGCACCGTATCACATTGCATCGTAACACATCGCACCGTATCACATCGCACCGTATCATAATGGACCGTATCACATCGCATCGTAATGCATCGCACCATATCATATCGCACCGTATCACATCGCACCATATCACATCGCACCATATCACATTGCACCATATCACATTGCACAGTATGACATCACACAGTATCACATCGCAACGTATCACATCGCATCGTATGACATCGCATCGTATGACGTCGCATCATATCACATCGCACCGTATCACATCGCACTGCGTCACATCACACCGTAACACATCGCAGCGTAACACATCACACCGTAACACATCGCAGCGTAACACATCGCACCATATCACGTCGCACTGTATCACATCACATCACACCGTATCACATCGCACTGTATCACATCGCAGCGTAACACATCACACCATATCACATCACACCGTATCACATCGCACCGTATCACGTCGCACTGTATCACGTCGCATCGTATCATGTCGCACCGTATCACGTCGCACCATATCACATCGCAACATATCACATCGCACCGTGTCAGATCGCATCGTATCACATCGCATCGTATCACATTATACCATCACAAGTCACACCATAACACGTCGCACCGTGTCACATCGCACATTTCACATCACACCGTGTCACATCGCACCGTATCACATCGCACCGTATCACATCACATCGCACCATATCACATCGCACCGTATCACGTCACATCGTATCACATCGCACCATATCACATCGCAGCGTATCACATTGCACAGTATGACATTGCACAGTATCACATCGCAACGTATCATGTCATATCGTATCACATTGCACCGTAACACATCGCAGCGTAAAACATCACACCATATCACATCGCAGCATATCACGTCGCACTGCATCATGTCGCACCGTAACACGTCGCTCCGTATCACGTCGCACCGTAACACATCGCAGCGTAACACATCACACCATATCACCTCACACCGTATCATATCGCACCGTATCACGTCGTACTGTATCACATCGCATCGTATCATGTCGCACCATATCACGTCACACCATATCACATCGGACCGTATCACATTGCACCATATCACATCACACCGTATCACATCGCACCACATCACATCGCACAGTATCACGTCGCATCGTATCATGTCGCACCGTATCACATCACACCGTATCACATCGCACCGTATCACGTCGCAATGTATTACATCGCACCGTTTCATGTCGCACCATAACACATCGCACCGTATCACGTCGCACCTTATCACATCGCACAGTATCACAACGCACCGTATCAGATCGCATCATAATGCATCATACCGTATCACATCGCACCATATCACATCGCATTGTATCTCATTGCATCGTAACACATCGCATCGTATCACATCGCACTGTCTCACATCACACCATATCACATCGCAAAGTATCATATTGCACTGTATAATATCGCAAAGTATCACATCGCATTGTATCACATCGCATCGTATCACATCGCACCGTATCACATCGCACTGTGTCACATCACACCATATCACATCGCACCGTATCACATCGCACAGTATCACGTCGCATCGTATCACATTGCATCGTAACACATCGCACCGTATCACATCGCACCGTATCATAATGGACCGTATCACATCGCATCGTAACGCATCGCACCATATCATATCGCACCGTATCCCATCGCACCATATCACATCGCACCATATCACATTGCACCATATCACATTGCACAGTATGACATCGCACAGTATCACATCGCAACGTATCACATCGCATCGTATGACATCGCATCATATGATGTCGCATCGTATCACATCGCACCGTATCACATCGCACTGCGTCACATCACACCGTAACACATCGCAGCGTAACACATCACACCGTAACACATTGCAGCGTAACACATCGCACCATATCACGTCGCACTGTATCACATCACATCACACTGTATCACATCGCACTGTATCACATCGCAGCGTAACACATCACACCATATCACATCACACCGTATCAAATCGCACCGTATCACGTCGCACTGTATCACGTCGCATCGTATCATGTCACACCGTATCACGTCGCACCATATCACATCGCACCATAGCACATCACACCGTGTCAGATCGCATCGTATCACATCGCATCGTATCACATTATACCATCACAAGTCACACCGTATCACCTCGCACTGTGTCACATCGCACCATTTCACATCGCACCGTGTCACATCGCACCGTATCACATCGCACCGTATCACAACACACCGTATCACATCGCACCCTATCACATCGCACCGTATCACGTCACATCGTATCATGTCGCACCATATCACATCGCACCATATCATTTCGCAGCGTATCACATCGCACAGTATGACATTGCACAGTATCACATCGCAACGTATCACGTCATATCGTATCACATCACACCGTAACACATCGCAGCGTAACCCATCACACCATATCACATCGCACCATATCTCGTCGCACTGCATCACGTCGCACCGTAACACGTCGCTCCGTATCACGTCGCATCGTAACACATCGCAGCGTAACACATCACACCATATCACATCAAACCGTATCATATCGCACCGTATCACGTCGTACTGTATCACATCGCATCGTATCATGTCGCACCATATCACGTCACACCATATCACATCGGACCGTATCACATCGCACCGTATCACATCACACCGTATCACATCGCACCACATCACATCGCACCGTATCACGTCGCATTGTATCATGTCGCACCGTATCACGTCGCATTGTATCATGTCGCACCGTATCACATCACACCGTATCACATCGCACCGTATCACATCTCACCGTATCACATCGCACCGTATCACATCGCACCGTATCACGTCGCACCATATCACATCGCACCATATCACATCGCATCGTATCACATTATACCGTTTCACATCGCAACGTATCACGTCGCACCGTTTCACATCGCACCGTAACACGTCGCACCATAACACGTCGCACCATATCACATCACACCGTATCACATCGCACCGTATCACGTCGCAATGTATTACATTGCATCGTTTCATGTCGCACCATAACACATCGCACCATATCACGTCGCACCTTATCACATCGCACAGTATCACAACGCACCGTAACAGATCACATCATAATGCATCATACCGTATCACATCGCACCATATCACATCGCATTGTATCTCATTGCATCATAACACATCGCATCGTATCACATCGCACTGTCTCACATCACACCATATCACATCGCAAAGTATCATATTGCACTGTATAATATCGCAAAGTATCACATCGCATCGTATCACATCGCATCGTATCACATCGCACCGTATCACATCGCACTGTGTCACATCACACCGTATCACATCGCACCGTATCACATCGCACAGTATCACGTCGCATCGTATCACATCACACTGTATCACATTGCATCGTATCACATCGCACCGTATCACATTGCATCGTAACACATCGCACCGTATCACATCGCACCGTATCATAATGGACCGTATCACATCGCATCGTAACGCATCACACCATATCATATCGCACCGTATCACATCGCACCATATCACATCGCACCATATCACATTGCACCATATCACATTGCACAGTATGACATCGCACAGTATCACATCGCAACGTATCACATCGCATCGTATGACATCGCATCGTATGACGTCGCATCATATCACATTGCACCGTATCACATCGCACTGCGTCACATCACACCGTAACACATCGCAGCGTAACACATCACACCGTAACACATCGCAGCGTAACACATTGCACCGTATCACGTCTCACTGTATCACATCACATCACACCGTATCACATCGCACTGTACCACATCGCAGCGTAACACATCACACCATATCACATCACACCGTATCACATCGCACTGTATCACATCACATCGTATCACATCGCACCATATCACATTGCATCATATCACTTCGCACCATATCACATCGCACCTTTTCACATCGCACCATATCACATCGCACCGTATCACATTGCATCGTATCACATCACACCATATCACATCGCACCGTTTCACATCGCACCGTATCACATCGCACAGTATCACATTGCAACATATCACGTTGCATCATATCACGTCGCATCGCATCACATCACAACATATCACATCACACTGCATCACAACGCACTGCGTCCCATCGCACCATATCACCTCGCACCGTATCACATCGCACAGTATCACATCACACCGTAACTCATTGCACCGTATCACATCACAACTTATCACATCGCACCATATCACATTGCAACGTATCATGTCACAACGTATCACATCGCACCATATCACCTCGCACCGTATCTCATCTCACAGTATCACATCACACCGTAACTTATTGCACCGTATCACATCACATCTTATCACATCGCACCGTAACACATCGCACCATATCACATCGCACCGTATCACATTGCATCGTATCACATCGCACCATAACACATCGAACCGTATCACATTGCACCGTATCACATCGCACCATATCACATCGCACAGTATGCCATCACAACTTATCACATCGCACCGTATCACATTGCACCGTAACACATGGCACCGTATCACATCGCACCGTATCATGTCACACCGTATCACATCGCACCATATCACATCGCACCATATCATGTCACGCCGTATCACATCGCACCATATCACATCGCACAGTATCACATTGCAAAGTATCACATCGCAATGTATCACATCGCACCGTATCACATCGCAGCGTATCACATCGCACTGCGTCACATCACACCATATCACATCGCACCGTATCACATCGCACCGTATCACATCGCAGTGTAACACATCGCAGCGTAACACATCACACCATAACACATCACACCGTATCACATCGCACCATATCACATCGCACCGTAACACGTCGCACCATAAAATGTCGCACCGTATCACATGGCACTGTCTCACGTCATATCGTATCACATCGCACCGTATCACATCGCACTGTATCACATCGCACCGTATGACATCGCATTGTAACGCATCGCACCGTTTCACATCGCACCGTATCACATCGCACCATATCACATCGCACCATATCACATTGCACAGTATGACATCACACAGTATCACATCGCAACATATCACATCGCAACGTACGACATCGCATCATATGACGTCGCATCATATAACATCGCACCGTATCACATCGCACTCCATCACATCACACCGTAACACATCACAGCGTAACACATCACACCATATCACATCACACCGTATCACATCACACCATATCACGTCGCACTGTATCACGTCGCATCGTATCATGTCACACCGTATCACGTCGCACCGTATCACATCGCAACGTATCACATTGCACCGTATCATAATGGACCGTATCACATCGCACCATATCACATCGCATCGTAACACATCGCACCGTATCACAACACAGCGTAACACATCGCACCGTATCACATCGCACCGTATCACATCACACAGTATGACATCGCACAGTATCACATCGCAATTTATCACGTCGCATCGTATCACATCGCAACGTATCACATCGCACCGTATCACATCGCACTGCGTCACATCGCACCATATCACATCACACCATATCACATCACACCGTATCATATCGCACAGTATCACATCACACCTTATCACATCGCACCGTGTCACATCGCACCGTATCTCATTGCACCGTAACACATGGCACCATATCACATCGCACCGTATCATGTCACACCGTATCACATCGCACCATATCACATCGCACCGTATCGCATCGTATCACATCGCACCGTAACACACGGCACCATATCACATCGCACCGTATCACATCGCACCATATCACATCGCACAGTATGCCATCACAACTTATCACATCGCACCATATCACATTGCAACGTAACACATGGCACCGTATCACATTGCACCGTATCATGTCACACCGTATCACATCGCACCATATCACATCGCACCGTATCATGTCACACCGTATCACATCGCACCATATCACATCGCACCGTAACACACGGCACCATATCACATCGCACCATATCATGTCACGCCGTATCACATCGCACCATATCACATCGCACCGTATCGCATCGTATCACATCGCATCATATCACATCGCACAGTATCACATTGCAACGTATCACATCGCAATGTATCACATCGCACCGTATCACATCGCAGCGTATAACATCGCACTGCGTCACATCACACCATATCACATCGCACCGTATCACATCGCACCGTATCACATCGCAGTGTAACACATCGCAGCGTAACACATCACACCATAATGCATCACACCGTATCACATCGCACCATATCACATCGCACCGTAACACGTCGCACCATAAAATGTTGCACCGTATCACATGGCACTGTCTCACGTCATATCGTATCACATCGCACCGTATCACATCGCACTGTATCACATCGCACCGTATGACATCGCATTGTAACGCATCGCACCGTTTCACATCGCAACGTATCACATCGCACCTTATCACATCGCACCATATCACATTGCACAGTATGGCATCGCACAGTATCACATCGCAACCTATCACATCGCAACGTGTGACATCGCATCGTATGACGTCGCATCATATCACATCGCACCGTATCACATCGCACTCCATCACATCACACCGTAACACATCGCAGCGTAACACATCACACCATATCACATCACACCTTATCACATCACACCATATCACGTCGCACTGTATCACGTCGCATCGTATCATGTCGCACCGTATCACGTCACACCATATCACGTCGCAACGTATCACATCGCACCGTATCATAATGGACCGTATCACATCACATCGTAACACTTCGCACCGTATCACATCGCACCGTATCACATCGCACCGTATCACATCGCACCGTATCACATCGCATCGTAACACATCGCACCGTATCACATCGCACCATATCACATCGCACCGTATCACATCACACAGTATCACATCGCACAGTATCACATCGCAATTTATCACGTCGCATCGTATCACATCGCAACGTATGACATCGCACCGTATCACATCGCACTGCGTCACATCGCACCATATCACATCACACCATATCACATCACACCGTATCATATCGCACAGTATCACATCACACCTTATCACATTGCACCGTGTCACATCGCACCGTATCACATTGCACCGTAACACATGGCACCATATCACATCGCACCGTATCATGTCACACCTTATCACATCGCACCATATTACATCGCACCGTATCGCATCGTATCACATCGCACCGTAACACACGGCACCATATCACATCGCACCGTATCACATCGCACCGTATCACATCGCACCGCATCACATCGCACCGTATCACTTCGCACCGTATCACGTCGCACCGTTTCACATCGCACCGTATCACTTCGCACCATGTCATGTCGCACCGTTTCACATCGCATCGTATCATGTCACACCGTATCACATCGCACCGTTTCACGTCGCACCATATCACATCGCACCGTATCACATCACACCACATCACATCGCACCGTATCACATCGCACAGTAACACGTCGCACCATAAAACGTCGCACCGTATCACATGGCACTGTATCACATCACATCGTATCACATCGCACCGTGTCACATCGCACCGTATCACATTGCATCGTATCACATCGCTGCGTAACAAATCGCAGCGTAACACATCACACCATATCACATCACACCGTTTCACATCGCACCATATCACATCGCACCGTAACACGTCGCACCATAAAATGTCGCACCGTATCACATGGCACTGTAACACGTCACATCGTATCACATCGCATCGTATCACCTCGCAACGAATCACATCGCACCGTATCACATTGCATCATATCACTTCGCACCATATCACATCGCACCGTTTCACATCGCACCGTATCACATCGCACCGTATCACATCGCACCATATCACATCGCACCATATCACATTGCACAGTATGACATCGCACAGTATCACATCGCAACGTATCACATCGCAACGTGTGACATCGCATCGTATGACGTCGCATCATATCACATCGCACCGTATCACATCGCACTCCATCACATCACACCGTAACACATCGCAGCGTAACACATCACACCATATCACATCACACCTTATCACATCACACTATATCACGTCGCACTGTATCACGTCGCATCGTATCATGTCGCACCGTATCACGTCACACCATATCACGTCGCAACGTATCACATCGCACCGTATCATAATGGACCGTATCACATCACATCGTAACACTTCGCACCGTATCACATCGCACCGTATCACATCGCACCGTATCACATCGCACCGTATCACATCGCATCGTAACACATCGCAGCGTATCACATCGCAGCGTAACACATCGCACCATATCACATCGCACCGTATCACATCACACAGTATGACATCGCACAGTATCACATCGCAATTTATCACATCGCATCGTATCACATCGCAACGTATCACATCGCACCGTATCACATCGCACTGCGTCACATCGCACCATATCACATCACACCATATCACATCACAACGTATCATATCGCACAGTATCACATCACACCTTATCACATCGCACCGTGTCACATCGCACCGTATCACATTGCACCATAACACATGGCACCATATCACATCGCACCGTATCATGTCACACCGTATCACATCGCACCATATCACATCGCACCGTATCGCATCGTATCACATCGCACCGTAACACACGGCACCATATCACATCGCACCGTATCGCATCGCACCGTATCACATCGCAACGCATCACATCGCACCGTATCACTTCGCACCATGTCACGTCGCACCGTTTCACATCGCATCGTATCATGTCACACCGTATCACATCGCAACGTTTCACATCGCACCATATCACATCGCACCATATCACATCTCACCATATCACATCGCACCGTTTCACGTCGCACCATATCACATCGCACCGTATCACATCACACCATATCACATCGCACCGTATCACGTCGCACAGTAACACGTCGCACCATAAAATGTCACACCGTATCACATGGCACTGTATCACGCCACATCGTATCACATCGCACCGTATCACGTCGCACCGAATAACATCGCACCGTATCACATTGCATCATATCCCATCGCACCATATCACATCGCACCTTTTCACATCGCACCATATCACATCGCACCGTTTCACATCGCACCGTATCACATCGCACAGTATCACATTGCATCGTATCACATCACACCATATCACATCGCACCGTTTCACATCGCACCGTATCACATCGCACAGTATCACATTGCAACATATCACGTTGCATCATATCACATCGCATCGCATCACATCACAACGTATCACATCACACTGCATCACAACGCACTGTGTCACATCGCACCATATCACCTCGCACCGTATCACATCGCACAGTATCACATCACACCGTAACTCATTGCACCGTATCACATCACAACTTATCACATCGCACCATATCACATTGCACCGTATCATGTCACACCGTATCACATCGCACCATATCACATCGCACCGTATCATGTCACACCGTATCACATTGCACCATATCACATCGCACCGTCACACACGGCACCATATCACATCGCACCATATCATGTCACACCGTATCACATAGCACCATATCACATCGCACCGTATTGCATCGTATCAAATCGCACCGTATCGCATCGTATCACATCGCACCGTAACACATCGCACCATATCACATCGCACCATATCACATCGCACCGCATCACATCGCACCGTATCACTTCGCACCATGTCACGTCGCACCGTTTCACATCGCATCGTATCATGTCACACCGTATCACATCGCACCGTATCACATCACACCATATCACATCGCACCGTATCACGTCGCACAGTAACACGTCGCACCATAAAACGTCGCACCGTATCACATGGCACTGTATCACATCACATCGTATCACATCGCACCGTGTCACATCGCACCGTATCACATTGCATCGTATCACATCGCTGCGTAACACATCGCACCATATCACATCGCACCGTATCACATCGCATCGTAACACATCGCACCGTATCACATCGCAGCGTAACACATCGCACCATATCACATCGCACCGTATCACATCACACAGTATGACATCGCACAGTATCACATCGCAATTTATCACCTCGCATCGTATCATATCGCAACGTATCACATCGCACCGTATCACATCGCACTGCGTCACATCGTACCATATCACATCACACCATATCACATCACACCGTATCATATCACACAGTATCACATCACATCTTATCACATCGCACCGTGTCACATCGCACCGTATCACATTGCACCGTAACACATGGCACCATATCACATCGCACCGTATCATGTCACACCGTATCACATCGCACCATATCACATCGCACCGTATCGCATCGTATCACATCGCACCGTAACACACGGCACCATATCACATCACACCGTATCACATCGCACCGTATCACATCGCAACGCATCACATCGCACCGTATCACTTCGCACCGTATCACATCGCACCATATCACATCGCACCGTTTCACGTCGCATCATATCACATCGCACCGTATCACATCACACCATATCACATCGCACCGTATCACGTCGCACAGTAACACGTCGCACCATAAAACATCGCACCGTATCACATGGCACTGTATCACGTCACATCGTATCACATCGCATCGTATCACGTCGCACCGAATCACATCGCACCGTATCACATTGCATCATATCACATCGCACCATATCACATCGCACCTTTTCACACCGCACCATATCACATCGCACCGTATCACATTGCATCGTATCACATCACACCCTATCACATTGCACCGTTTCACATCGCACCGTATCACATCGCACAGTATCACATAGCAACATATCACGTTGCATCATATCACGTCGCATCGCATCACATCACAATGTATCACATCACACTGCATCACAACGCACTGCGTCACATCGCACCATATCACCTCGCACCGTATCACATCGCACAGTATCACATCACACCGTAACTCATTGCACCGTATCACATCACAACTTATCACATCGCACCATATCACATTGCACCGTATCATGTCACACCGTATCACATCGCACCATATCACATCACACCGTATCATGTCACACCGTATCACATCACACCATATCACATCGCACCGTAACACACGGCACCATATCACATCGCACCATAACATGTCACACCATATCACATCGCACCATATCACATCGCACCGTATTGCATCGTATCAAATCGCACCGTATCGCATCTTATCACATCGCACCGTAACACATCGCACCATATCACATCGCACCGTATCGCATCGCACCGTATCACATCGCACCGTATCACATCGCACCGTATCACATCGCACCTTATCACATCGCACCGTATCACATCACACCGTATCACATCGCACCGTATCACATCGCACCGTATCACATCGCACCGTATAACATCGCATCGTATCACATTGCACCGTATCCTGTCGCACCGTATCACATCACACTGTAACACGTCGCACCTTATCACATCACACCGTATCATGTCGCACCGTATCACATCGCACCATATCATGTCACACCATATCACATCGCACCATATCACATCGCACCGTATTGCATCGTATCAAATCGCACCGTATCGCATCTTATCACATCGCACCGTAACACATCGCACCATATCACATCGCACCGTATCGCATCGCACCGTATCACATCGCACCGTATCACATCGCACCGTATCACATCGCACCTTATCACATCGCACCGTATCACATCACACCGTATCACATCGCACCGTATCACATCGCACCGTATCACATCGCACCGTATAACATCGCATCGTATCACATTGCACCGTATCCTGTCGCACCGTATCACATCACACTGTAACACGTCGCACCTTATCACATCACACCGTATCATGTCGCACCGTATCACATTGCACCGAATCACGTCGCACCGTATCACATCGCAGCGTGTCACATCGCACCGTATCACATTGCACCGTATCACGTGGCACCGTGTCACATTGCATCGTAACACATCGCATCGTATCACATCGCACCGTATCATAATGGACCGTATCACATCACATCGTAACACATCGCACCGTATCACATTGCATCGTATCACATCACACCATATCACATCGCACCGTTTCACATCGCACCGTATCACATTACACGGTATCACATTGCAACATATCACGTTGCATCATATCACGTCGCATCGTATCACATCGCAACGTATCACATCACACTGCATCACAACGCACTGCGTCACATCGCACCATATCACCTCGCACCATATCTCATCGCACAGTATCACATCACACCGTAACTCATTGCACCGTATCACATCACAACTTATCACATCGCACCATATCACATTGCACCGTATCATGTCACACCGTATCACATCGCACCATATTACATCGCACCGTATCATGTCACACCGTATCACATCGCACCATATCACATCGCACCGTAACACACGGCACCATATCACATCGCACCATATCATGTCACACCATATCACATCGCACCATATCACATCGCACCGTATTGCATCGTATCAAATCGCACCGTATCGCATCGTATCACATCGCACCGTAACACATCGCACCATATCACATCGCACCGTATGGCATCGCACCGTATCACATCGCACCGTATCACATCGCACCGTATCACATTGCACCTTATCACATCGCACCGTATCACATCGCACCGTATCACATCGCACCGTATCACATCGCACCGTATCACATCGCACCGTATAACATCGCATCGTATCACATTGCACCGTATCCTGTCGCACCGTATCACATCACACTGTAACACGTCGCACCATATCACATCACACCGTATCATGTCGCACTGTATCACATTGCACCGAATCACGTCGCACCGTATCACATCGCAGCATGTCACATCGCACCGTATCACATTGCACCGTATCACGTAGCACCGTGTCACATTGCATCGTAACACATCGCATCGTATCACATCGCACCGTATCATAATGGACCGTATCACATCACATCGTAACACATCACACCATATCACATTGCATCGTATCACATCGCACCATATCACATCGCACCGTTTCACATCGCACCTTATCACATCACACAGTATCACATTGCAACATATCACTTTGCATCATATCACGTCGCATCGTATCACATCGCAACGTATCACATCACACTGCATCACAACACACTGCGTCACATCGCACCATATCACCTCGCACCGTATCTCATCGCACAGTATCACATCACACCGTAACTCATTGCACCGTATCACATCACATCTTATCACATCGCACCGTAACACATCGCACCATATCACATCGCACCGTATCACATTGCATCGTATCACATCGCACCATAACACATCGAACCGTATCACATTGCACCGTATCACATCGCACCATATCACATCGCACAGTATGCCATCACAACTTATCACATCGCACCGTATCACATTGCACCGTAACACATGGCACCGTATCACATCGCTCCGTATCATGTCACACCGTATCACATCGCACCATATCACATCGCACCGTATCATGTCACACCGTATCACATCGAACCATATCACATCGCACCGTAACACACGGCACCATATCACATCGCACCATATCATGTCACACCGTATCACATCGCACCATATCACATCGCACCGTATCGCATCGTATCACATCGCATTGTATCACATCGCACAGTATCACATTGTAACATATCACATCGCAGCGTGTCACATCGCACCGTATCACATTGCACCGTATCACGTGGCACCGTGTCACATTGCACCGTAACACATCGCATCGTATCACATCGCACCGTATCATAATGGACCGTATCACATCACATCGTAACACATCGCACCGTATCACATTGCATCGTATCACATCGCACCATATCACATCGCATCGTTTCACATCGCACCGTATCACATCACACGGTATCACATTGCAACATATCACGTTGCATCATATCACGTCGCATCGTATCACATCGCAAAGTATCACATCACACTGCATCACAACGCACTGTGTCACATCACACCATATCACCTCGCACCGTATCTCATCGCACAGTATCACATCACACCATAACTCATTGCACCGTATCACATCACATCTTATCACATCGCACCGTAACACATCGCACCATATCACATCGCACCGTATCACATTGCATCGTATCACACCGTACCATAACACATCGAACCGTATCACATTGCACCGTATCACATCGCACCATATCACATCGCACAGTATGCCATCACAACTTATCACATCGCACCGTTTCACATCGCACCGTATCACATCGCACCATATCACATCGCACCATATCACTTTGCACAGTATGACATCACACAGTATCACATCGCAACGTATCACATCGCAACGTACGACATCGCATCAAATGACGTCGCATCATATCACATCGCACCGTATCACATCGCACTCCATCACATCACACCGTAATACATCGCAGCGTAACACATCACACCATATCACATCACACCGTATCACATCACACCATATCACGTCGCACTGTATCACGTCGCATCGTATCATGGCACACCGTATCACGTCACAGCATATCACGTCGCAACGTATCACATCGCCCCGTATCATAATGGACCGTATCACATCGCACTGTATCACATCGCATCGTAACACATCGCACCGTATCACATCGCAGCGTAACACATCGCACCGTATCACATCGCACCGTATCACATCACACAGTATGACATCGCACAGTATCACATCGCAATTTATCACGTCGCATCGTATCACATCGCAACGTATCACATCGCACCGTATCACATCGCACTGCGTCACATCGCACCATATCACATCGCACCATATCACATCACACCGTATCATATCGCACAGTATCACATCACACCTTATCACATCGCACCGTGTCACATCGCACCGTATCACATTGCACCGTAACACATGGCACCATATCACATTGCACCGTATCATGTCACACCGTATCACATCGCACCATATCACATCGCACCGTATCGCATCGTATCACATCGCACCGTAACACACGGCACCATATCACATCGCACCGTATCACATCGCACCGTATCACATCGCACCGCATCACATCGCACCGTATCACTTCGCACCATGTCACGTCGCACCGTTTCACATCGCATCGTATCATGTCACACCGTATCACATCGCAACGTTTCACATCGCACCATATCACATCGCACCGCATCACATCGCACCGTATCACATCGCACCGTTTCACGTCGCACCATATCACATCGCACCGTATCACATCACACCATATCACATCGCACCGTATCACGTCGCACAGTAACACGTCGCACCATAAAACGTCGCACCGTATCACATGGCACTGTATCACATGACATCGTATCACATCGCACCGTGTCACATCGCACTTTATCACATTGCATCGTATCACATCGCAGCGTAACAAATCGCAGCGTAACACATCACACCATATCACATCACACCGTTTCACATAGCACCATATCACATCGCACCGTAACACGTCGCACCATAAAATGTCGCACCGTATCACATGGCACTGTATCACGTCACATCGTATCACATCGCATCGTATCACGTCGCACCGAATCACATCGCACCGTATCACATTGCATCATATCACATCACACCATATCACATCGCACCGTTTCACATCGCACCGTATCACATCACACCGTATCACATTGCATCGTATCACATCGCACCATATCACATCGCACCGTTTCACATCGCACCGTATCACATCGCACAGTATCACATTGCAACATATCACGTTGCATCATATCACGTCGCATCGTATCACATCACAACATATCACATCACACTGCATCACAACGCACTGCGTCACATCGCACCATATCACCTCGCACCGTATCTCATCGCACAGTATCACATCACACCGTAACTCATTGCACCGTATCACATCACATCTTATCACATCGCACCGTAACACATCGCACCATATCACATCGCACTTTATCACATTGCATCGTATCACATCGCACCATAACACATCGAACCGTTTCACATTGCACCGTATCACATCGCACCATATCACATCGCACAGTATGCCATCACAATGTATCACATCACACCGTATCACATTGCACCGTAACACATGGCACCGTATCACATCGCACCGTATCATGTCACACCGTATCACATCGCACCATATCACATCGCACCGTATCATGTCACACCGTATCACATCGCACCATATCACATCGCACCGTAACACACGGCACCATATCACATCGCACCATATCATGTCACACCGTATCACATCGCACCATATCACATCGCACCGTATCGCATCGTATCACATCGCATCGTATCACATCGCACAGTATCACATTGCAACGTATCACATCGCAATGTATCACATCGCACCGTATCACATCGCAGCGTATAACATCGTACTGCGTCACATCACACCATATCACATCGCACCGTATCACATCGCACCGTGTCACATCGCAGTGTAACACATCGCAGCGTAACACATCACACCATATCACATCACACCGTATCACATCACACCATATCACGTCGCACTGTATCACGTCGCATCGTATCATGGCACACCGTATCACGTCACACCATATCACGTCGCAACGTATCACATCGCCCCGTATCATAATGGACCGTATCACATCGCACTGTATCACATCGCATCGTAACACATCGCACCGTATCACATCGCAGCGTAACACATCGCACCGTATCACATCGCACCGTATCACATCACACAGTATGACATCGCACAGTATCACATCGCAATTTATCACGTCGCATCGTATCACATCGCAACGTATCACATCGCACCGTATCACATCGCACTGCGTCACATCGCACCATATCACATCGCACCATATCACATCACACCGTATCATATCGCACAGTATCACATCACACCTTATCACATCGCACCGTGTCACATCGCACCGTATCACATTGCACCGTAACACATGGCACCATATCACATTGCACCGTATCATGTCACACCGTATCACATCGCACCATATCACATCGCACCGTATCGCATCGTATCACATCGCACCGTAACACACGGCACCATATCACATCGCACCGTATCACATCGCACCGTATCACATCGCACCGAATCACATCGCACCGTATCACTTCGCACCATGTCACGTCGCACCGTTTCACATCGCATCGTATCATGTCACACCGTATCACATCGCAACGTTTCACATCGCACCATATCACATCGCACCGCATCACATCGCACCGTATCACATCGCACCGTTTCACGTCGCACCATATCACATCGCACCGTATCACATCACACCATATCACATCGCACCGTATCACGTCGCACAGTAACACGTCGCACCATAAAACGTCGCACCGTATCACATGGCACTGTATCACATGACATCGTATCACATCGCACCGTGTCACATCGCACTTTATCACATTGCATCGTATCACATCGCAGCGTAACAAATCGCAGCGTAACACATCACACCATATCACATCACACCGTATCACATCACACCATATCACGTCGCACTGTATCACGTCGCATCGTATCATGGCACACCGTATCACGTCACACCATATCACGTCGCAACGTATCACATCGCACCGTATCATAATGGACCGTATCACATCGCACTGTATCACATCGCATCGTAACACATCGCACCGTATCACATCGCAGCGTAACACATCGCACCGTATCACATCACACCGTATCACGTCACACCATATCACGTCGCAACGTATCACATCGCCCCGTATCATAATGGACCGTATCACATCGCACTGTATCACATCGCATCGTAACACATCGCACCGTATCACATCGCAGCGTAACACATCGCACCGTATCACATCGCACCGTATCACATCACACAGTATGACATCGCACAGTATCACATCGCAATTTATCACGTCGCATCGTATCACATCGCAACGTATCACATCGCACCGTATCACATCGCACTGCGTCACATCGCACCATATCACATCACACCATATCACATCACACCGTATCATATCGCACAGTATCACATCACACCTTATCACATCGCACCGTGTCACATCGCACCGTATCACATTGCACCGTAACACATGGCACCATATCACATCGCACCGTATCATGTCACACCGTATCACATCGCACCATATCACATCGCACCGTATCGCATCGTATCACATCGCACCGTAACACACGGCACCATATCACATCGCACCGTATCACATCGCACCGTATCACATCGCACCGCATCACATCGCACCGTATCACTTCGCACCATTTCACGTCGCACCGTTTCACATCGCATCGTATCATGTCACACCGTATCACATCGCAACGTTTCACATCGCACCATATCACATCGCACCGTATCACATCGCACCATATCACATCGCACCGTTTCACGTCGCACCATATCACATCGCACCCTATCACATCACACCATATCACATCGCACCGTATCACGTCGCACAGTAACACGTCGCACCATAAAACGTCGCACCGTATCACATGGCACTGTATCACGTCACATCGTATCACATCGCATCGTATCACGTCGCACCGAATCACATCACACCGTATCACATTGCATCATATCACATCACACCATATCACATCGCACCGTTTCACATCGCACCGTATCACATCGCACAGTATCACATTGCAACATATCACGTTGCATCATATCACGTCGCATCGCATCACATCACAACGTATCACATCACAATGCATCACAACGCACTGCGTCACATCGCACCATATCACCTCGCACCGTATCACATCGCACAGTATCACATCACACCGTAACTCATTGCACCGTATCACATCACAACTTATCACATCGCACCATATCACATTGCACCGTATCATGTCACACCGTATCACATCGCACCATATCACATCGCACCGTATCATGTCACACCGTATCACATCGCACCATATCACATCGCACCGTAACACACGGCACCATATCACATCGCACCATATCATGTCACACCGTATCACATCGCACCATATCACATCGCACCGTATTGCATCGTATCAAATCACACCGTATCGCATCGTATCACATCGCACCGTAACACACGGCACCATATCACATCGCACCGTATCGCATCGCACCGTATCACATCGCACCGTATCACATCGCACCGTATCACATAGCACCGTATCACATCGCACCGTATCACATCGCACTGTATCACATCGCACCGTATAACATCGCATCGTATCACATTGCACCGTATCCTGTCGCACCGTATCACATCACACTGTAACATGTCGCACCGTATCACATCACACCGTATCATGTCGCACCGTATCACATTGCACCGAATCACGTCGCACCGTATCACATCGCAGCGTGTCACATCGCACCCTATCACTTTGCACCGTATCACGTGGCACCGTGTCACATTGCATCGTAACACATCGCATCGTATCACATCGCACCGTATCATAATGGACCGTATCACATCACATCGTAACACATCGCACCGTATCACATTGCATCGTATTACATCGCACCATATCACATCGCACCGTTTCACATCGCACCGTATCACATCACACGGTATCACATTGCAACATATCACGTTGCATCATATCACGTCGCATCCTATCACATCGCAACGTATCACATCACACTGCATCACAACGCACTGCGTCACATCGCACCATATCACCTCGCACCGTATCTCATCGCACAGTATCACATCACACCGTAACTCATTGCACCGTATCACATCACATCTTATCACATCGCACCGTAACACATCGCACCATATCACATCGCAATGTATCACATTGCATCATATCACATCGCACCATAACACATCGAACCGTATCACATTGCACCGTATCACATCGCACCATATCACATTGCACAGTATGCCATCACAACTTATCACATCGCACCGTATCACATTGCACCGTAACACATGGCACCGTATCACATCGCACCGTATCATGTCACACCGTATCACATCGCACCATATCACATCGCACCGTATCATGTCACACCGTATCACATCGCACCATATCACATCGCACCGTAACACACGGCACCATATCACATCGCACCATATCATGTCACGCCGTATCACATCGCACCATATCACATCGCACCGTATCGAATCGTATCACATCGCATCGTATCACATCGCACAGTATCACATTGCAACGTATCACATCGCAATGTATCACATCGCACCGTATCACATCGCAGCGTATCACATCGCACTGCGTCACATCACACCATATCACATCGCACCGTATCACATCGCACCGTATCACATCGCACTGTGTCACATCACACCATATCACATCGCACCGTATCACATCGCACAGTATCACGTCGCATCGTATCACATCACACCGTATCACATCGCACCGTATCACGTCGCACTGTATCACGTCGCATCGTATCATGTCACACCGTATCACGTCACACCATATCACGTCGCAACGTATCACATCGCACCGTATCATAATGGACCGTATCACATCGCACCGTATCACATCGCATCGTAACACATCGCACCGTATCACATCGCAGCGTAACACATCGCACCGTATCACATCGCACCGTATCACATCACACAGTATGACATCGCACAGTATCACATCGCAATTTATCACGTCGCATCGTATCACATCGCAACGTATCACATCGCACCGTATCACATCGCACTGCGTCACATCGCACCATATCACATCGCACCATATCACATCACACCGTATCATATCGCACAGTATCAAATCACACCTTATCACATCGCACCGTGTCACATCGCACCGTATCACATTGCACCGTAACACATGGCACCATATCACATTGCACCGTATCATGTCACACCGTATCACATCGCACCATATCACATCGCACCGTATCGCATCTTATCACATCGCACCGTAACACACGGCACCATATCACATCGCACCGTATCACGTCGCACCGTATCACATCGCACCGCATCACATCGCACCGTATCACATCGCACCGTATCACGTCGCACAGTAACACGTCGCACCATAAAACGTCGCACCGTATCACATGGCACTGTATCACATCACATCGTATCACATCGCACCGTGTCACATCGCACCGTATCACATCACATCGTATCACATCGCAGCGTAACAAATCGCAGCGTAACACATCACACCATATCACATCACACCGTTTCAGATCGCACCATATCACATCGCACCGTAACACGTCGCACCATAAAATGTCGCACCGTATCACATGGCACTGTATCACGTCGCACCGAATCACATCGCACCGTATCACATTGCATCATATCACATCGCACCATATCACATCGCACCGTTTCACATCGCACCGTATCACATCGCACCGTATCACATTGCATCGTATCACATCACACCATATCACATCGCACCATATCACATCGCACCGTTTCACATCGCACCGTATCACATCGCACAGTATCACATTGCAACATATCAAGTTGCATCATATCACGTCGCATCGTATCACATCACAACGTATCACATCACACCGTATCACATCACACCATATCACGTCGCTCTGTATCACGTCACACCATATCACGTCGCAACGTATCACATCGCACCGTATCATAATGGACCGTATCACATCACATCGTAACACTTCGCACCGTATCACATCGCACCGTATCACATCGCACCGTATCAAATCTCACCGTATCACATCGCATCGTTTCACATCACACCATATCACATCGCACCGTTTCACATCGCATCGTATCACATCGCACAGTATCACATTACAACATATCAAGTTGCACCGTAACACATCGCAGCGTAACACATCACACCATATCACATCACACCGTATCACATCACACCATATCACGTCGCACTGTATCACGTCACACCATATCACGTCGCAACGTATCACATCGCACCGTATCATAATGGACCGTATCACATCACATCGTAACACTTCGCACCGTATCACATCGCAGCGTAACACATCGCACCGTATCACATTGCACCGTTTCACATCACACAGTATGACATCGCACAGTATCACATCGCAATTTATCACGTCTCATCGTATCACGTCGCAACGTATCACATCGCACCGTATCCCATCACACCGTATCATATCGCACAGTATCACATCACACCTTATCACATCGCACCGTGTCACATCGCACCGTATCACATTGCACCGTAACACATGGCACCATATCACATCGCACCGTATCATGTCACACCGTATCACATCGCACCATATCACATCGCACCGTATCGCATCGTATCACATCGCACCGTAACACACGGCACCATATCACATCGCACCGTATCACATCGCACCGTATCACATCGCACCGCATCACATCGCACCGTATCACTTCGCACCATGTCACGTCGCACCGTTTCACATCGCATCGTATCATGTCACACCGTATCACATCGCAACGTTTCACATCGCACCATATCACATCGCACCGTATCACATCACACCGTATCACATCGCAACGTATCACGTCGCACAGTAACACGTCGCACCATAAAACGTCGCACCGTATCACATGGCACTGTATCACATCACATCGTATCACATCGCACCGTGTCACATCGCACCGTATCACATTGCATCGTATCACATCGCAGCGTAACAAATCGCAGCGTAACACATCACACCATATCACATCACACCGTTTCACATCGCACCTTATCACATCGCACTGTAACACGTCACACCATAAAATGTCGCACCGCATCACATGGCACTGTATCACGTCATATCGTATCACATCGCATCGTATCACGTCGCACCGAATTACATCGCACCGTATCATTTTGCATCATATCACATCACACCATATCACATCGCACCGTTTCACATCGCACCGTATCACATCGCACCATATCACATCGCACCATATCACATTGCACAGTATGACATCGCACAGTATCACATCGCAACGTATCACATCGCAACGTGTGACATCGCATCGTATGACGTCGCATCATATCACATCGCACCGTATCACATCGCACTCCATCACATCACACCGTAACACATCGCAGCGTAACACATCACACCATATCACATCACACCTTATCACATCACACCATATCACGTCGCACTGTATCACGTCGCATCGTATCATGTCGCACCGTATCACGTCACACCATATCACGTCGCAACGTATCACATCGCACCGTATCATAATGGACCGTATCACATCACATCGTAACACTTCGCACCGTATCACATCGCACCGTATCACATCGCACCGTATCACATCGCACCGTATCACATCGCATCGTAACACATCGCAGCGTATCACATCGCAGCGTAACACATCGCACCATATCACATCGCACCGTATCACATCACACAGTATGACATCGCACAGTATCACATCGCAATTTATCACGTCGCATCGTATCACATCGCAACGTATCACATCGCACCGTATCACATCGCACTGCGTCACATCGCACCATATCACATCACACCATATCACATCACACCGTATCATATCGCACAGTATCACATCACACCTTATCACATCGCACCGTGTCACATCGCACCGTATCACATTGCACCGTAACACATGGCACCATATCACATCGCACCGTATCATGTCACACCGTATCACATCGCACCATATCACATCGCACCGTATCGCATCGTATCACATCGCACCGTAACACACGGCACCATATCACATCGCACCGTATCACATCGCACCGTATCACATCGCACCGCATCACATCGCACCGTATCACTTCGCACCATTTCACGTCGCACCGTTTCACATCGCATCGTATCATGTCACACCGTATCACATCGCAACGTTTCACATCGCACCATATCACATCGCACCGTATCACATCACACCGTATCACATCGCAACGTATCACGTCGCACAGTAACACGTCTCACCATAAAACGTCGCACCGTATCACATGGCACTGTATCACATCACATCGTATCACATCGCACCGTGTCACATCGCACCGTATCACATTGCATCGTATCACATCGCAGCGTAACAAATCGCAGCATAACACATCACACCATATCACATCACACCGTTTCACATCGCACCATATCACATCGCACTGTAACACGTCGCACCATAAAATGTCGCACCGCATCACATGGCACTGTATCACGTCATATCGTATCACATCGCATCGTATCACGTCGCACCGAATTACATCGCACCGTATCATTTTGCATCATATCACATCACACCATATCACATCGCACCGTTTCACATCGCACCGTATCGCATCTTATCACATCGCACCGTAACACACGGCACCATATCACATCGCACCGTATCACGTCGCACCGTATCACATCGCACCGCATCACATCGCACCGTATCACATCGCACCGTATCACGTCGCACAGTAACACGTCGCACCATAAAACGTCGCACCGTATCACATGGCACTGTATCACATCACATCGTATCACATCGCACCGTGTCACATCGCACCGTATCACATTGCATCGTATCACATCGCAGCGTAACAAATCGCAGCGTAACACATCACACCATATCACATCACACCGTTTCACATCGCACCATATCACATCGCACCGTAACACGTCGCACCATAAAATGTCGCACCGTATCACATGGCACTGTATCACGTCGCACCGAATCACATCGCACCGTATCACATCGCACCGTATCACATCGCACCGTATCACATCGCACTGTGTCACATCACACCATATCACATCGCACCGTATCACATCGCACAGTATCACGTCGCATCGTATCACATCACACCGTATCACATCGCACCGTATCACGTCGCACTGTATCACGTCGCATCGTATCATGTCACACCGTATCACGTCACACCATATCACGTCGCAACGTATCACATCGCACCGTATCATAATGGACCGTATCACATCGCACCGTATCACATCGCATCGTAACACATCGCACCGTATCACATCGCAGCGTAACACATCGCACCGTATCACATCGCACCGTATCACATCACACAGTATGACATCGCACAGTATCACATCGCAATTTATCACGTCGCATCGTATCACATCGCAACGTATCACATCGCACCGTATCACATCGCACTGCGTCACATCGCACCATATCACATCGCACCATATCACATCACACCGTATCATATCGCACAGTATCAAATCACACCTTATCACATCGCACCGTGTCACATCGCACCGTATCACATTGCACCGTAACACATGGCACCATATCACATCGCACCGTATCATGTCACACCGTATCACATCGCACCATATCACATCGCACCGTATCGCATCTTATCACATCGTACCGTAACACACGGCACCATATCACATCGCACCGTATCACGTCGCACCGTATCACATCGCACCGCATCACATCGCACCGTATCACATCGCACCGTATCACGTCGCAAAGTAACACGTCGCACCATAAAACGTCGCACCGTATCACATGGCACTGTATCACATCACATCGTATCACATCGCACCGTGTCACATCGCACCGTATCACATTGCATCGTATCACATCGCAGCGTAACAAATTGCAGCGTAACACATCACACCATATCACATCACACCGTTTCACATCGCACCATATCACATCGCACCGTAACACGTCGCACCATAAAATGTCGCACCGTATCACATGGCACTGTATCACGTCGCACCGAATCACATCGCACCGTATCACATTGCATCATATCACATCGCACCATATCACATCGCACCGTTTCACATCGCACCGTATCACATCGCACCGTATCACATTGCATCGTATCACATCACACCATATCACATCGCACCGTTTCACATCGCACCGTATCACATCGCACAGTATCACATTGCAACATATCAAGTTGCATCATATCACGTCGCATCGTATCACATCACAACGTATCACATCACACCGTATCACATCACACCATATCACGTCGCACCGTATCACGTCACACCATATCACGTCGCAACGTATCACATCGCACCGTATCATAATGGACCGTATCACATTACATCGTAACACTTCGCACCGTATCACATCGCACCGTATCACATCGCACCGTATCAAATCGCACCGTATCACATCGCATCGTTTCACATCACACCATATCACATCGCACCGTTTCACATCGCATCGTATCACATCGCACAGTATCACATTACAACATATCAAGTTGCACCGTAACACATCGCAGCGTAACACATCACACCATATCACATCACACCGTATCACATCACACCATATCACGTCGCACTGTATCACGTCACACCATATCACGTCGCAACGTATCACATCGCACCGTATCATAATGGACCGTATCACATCACATCGTAACACTTCGCACCGTATCACATCGCAGCGTAACACATCGCACCGTATCACATTGCACCGTTTCACATCACACAGTATGACATCGCACAGTATCACATCGCAATTTATCACGTCTCATCGTATCACGTCGCAACGTATCACATCGCACCGTATCACATCGCACTGCGTCACATCGCACCATATCACATCGCACCATATCACATCACACCGTATCATATCGCACAGTATCACATCACACCTTATCACATCGCACCGTGTCACATCGCACCGTATCACATTGCACCGTAACACATGGCACCATATCACATCGCACCGTATCATGTCACACCGTATCACATCGCACCATATCACATCGCACCGTATCGCATCGTATCACATCGCACCGTAACACACGGCACCATACCACATCGCACCGTATCACATCGCACCGTATCACATCGCACCGCATCACATCGCACCGTATCACTTCGCACCATGTCACGTCGCACCGTTTCACATCGCATCGTATCATGTCACACCGTATCACATTGCAACGTTTCACATCGCACCATATCACATCGCACCGTATCACATCGCACCGTATCGAATCGTATCACATCGCATCGTATCACATCGCACAGTATCACATTGCAACGTATCACATCGCAATGTATCACATCGCACCGTATCACATCGCAGCGTATCACATCGCACTGCGTCACATCACACCATATCACATCGCACCGTATCACATCGCACCGTATCACATCGCACTGTGTCACATCACACCATATCACATCGCACCGTATCACATCGCACAGTATCACGTCGCATCGTATCACATCACACCGTATCACATCGCACCGTATCACGTCGCACTGTATCACGTCGCATCGTATCATGTCACACCGTATCACGTCACACCATATCACGTCGCAACGTATCACATCGCACCGTATCATAATGGACCGTATCACATCGCACCGTATCACATCGCATCGTAACACATCGCACCGTATCACATCGCAGCGTAACACATCGCACCGTATCACATCGCACCGTATCACATCACACAGTATGACATCGCACAGTATCACATCGCAATTTATCACGTCGCATCGTATCACATCGCAACGTATCACATCGCACCGTATCACATCGCACTGCGTCACATCGCACCATATCACATCGCACCATATCACATCACACCGTATCATATCGCACAGTATCAAATCACACCTTATCACATCGCACCGTGTCACATCGCACCGTATCACATTGCACCGTAACACATGGCACCATATCACATCGCACCGTATCATGTCACACCGTATCACATCGCACCATATCACATCGCACCGTATCGCATCGTATCACATCGCACCGTAACACACGGCACCATATCACATCGCACCGTATCACATCGCACCGTATCACATCGCACCGCATCACATCGCACCGTATCACTTCGCACCATTTCACGTCGCACCGTTTCACATCGCATCGTATCACGTCTCACCGTATCACATCGCAACGTTTCACATCGCACCATATCACATCGCACCGTATCACATCACACCGTATCACATCGCAACGTATCACGTCGCACAGTAACACGTCTCACCATAAAACGTCGCACCGTATCACATGGCACTGTATCACATCACATCGTATCACATCGCACCGTGTCACATCGCACCGTATCACATTGCATCGTATCACATCGCAGCGTAACAAATCGCAGCATAACACATCACACCATATCACATCACACCGTTTCACATCGCACCATATCACATCGCACTGTAACACGTCGCACCATAAAATGTCGCACCGCATCACATGGCACTGTATCACGTCATATCGTATCACATCGCATCGTATCACGTCGCACCGAATTACATCGCACCGTATCATTTTGCATCATATCACATCACACCATATCACATCGCACCGTTTCACATCGCACCGTATCGCATCTTATCACATCGCACCGTAACACACGGCACCATATCACATCGCACCGTATCACGTCGCACCGTATCACATCGCACCGCATCACATCGCACCGTATCACATCGCACCGTATCACGTCGCACAGTAACACGTCGCACCATAAAACGTCGCACCGTATCACATGGCACTGTATCACATCACATCGTATCACATCGCACCGTGTCACATCGCACCGTATCACATTGCATCGTATCACATCGCAGCGTAACAAATCGCAGCGTAACACATCACACCATATCACATCACACCGTTTCACATCGCACCATATCACATCGCACCGTAACACGTCGCACCATAAAATGTCGCACCGTATCACATGGCACTGTATCACGTCGCACCGAATCACATCGCACCGTATCACATCGCACCGTATCACATCGCACCGTATCACATCGCACTGTGTCACATCACACCATATCACATCGCACCGTATCACATCGCACAGTATCACGTCGCATCGTATCACATCACACCGTATCACATCGCACCGTATCACGTCGCACTGTATCACGTCGCATCGTATCATGTCACACCGTATCACGTCACACCATATCACGTCGCAACGTATCACATCGCACCGTATCATAATGGACCGTATCACATCGCACCGTATCACATCGCATCGTAACACATCGCACCGTATCACATCGCAGCGTAACACATCGCACCGTATCACATCGCACCGTATCACATCACACAGTATGACATCGCACAGTATCACATCACAATTTATCACGTCGCATCGTATCACATCGCAACGTATCACATCGCACCGTATCACATCGCACTGCGTCACATCGCACCATATCACATCGCACCATATCACATCACACCGTATCATATCGCACAGTATCAAATCACACCTTATCACATCGCACCGTGTCACATCGCACCGTATCACATTGCACCGTAACACATGGCACCATATCACATCGCACCGTATCATGTCACACCGTATCACATCGCACCATATCACATCGCACCGTATCGCATCTTATCACATCGTACCGTAACACACGGCACCATATCACATCGCACCGTATCACGTCGCACCGTATCACATCGCACCGCATCACATCGCACCGTATCACATCGCACCGTATCACGTCGCAAAGTAACACGTCGCACCATAAAACGTCGCACCGTATCACATGGCACTGTATCACATCACATCGTATCACATCGCACCGTGTCACATCGCACCGTATCACATTGCATCGTATCACATCGCAGCGTAACAAATTGCAGCGTAACACATCACACCATATCACATCACACCGTTTCACATCGCACCATATCACATCGCACCGTAACACGTCGCACCATAAAATGTCGCACCGTATCACATGGCACTGTATCACGTCGCACCGAATCACATCGCACCGTATCACATTGCATCATATCACATCGCACCATATCACATCGCACCGTTTCACATCGCACCGTATCACATCGCACCGTATCACATTGCATCGTATCACATCACACCATATCACATCGCACCGTTTCACATCGCACCGTATCACATCGCACAGTATCACATTGCAACATATCAAGTTGCATCATATCACGTCGCATCGTATCACATCACAACGTATCACATCACACCGTATCACATCACACCATATCACGTCGCTCTGTATCACGTCACACCATATCACGTCGCAACGTATCACATCGCACCGTATCATAATGGACCGTATCACATCACATCGTAACACTTCGCACCGTATCACATCGCACCGTATCACATCGCACCGTATCAAATCGCACCGTATCACATCGCATCGTTTCACATCACACCATATCACATCGCACCGTTTCACATCGCATCGTATCACATCGCACAGTATCACATTACAACATATCAAGTTGCACCGTAACACATCGCAGCGTAACACATCACACCATATCACATCACACCGTATCACATCACACCATATCACGTCGCACTGTATCACGTCACACCATATCACGTCGCAACGTATCACATCGCACCGTATCATAATGGACCGTATCACATCACATCGTAACACTTCGCACCGTATCACATCGCAGCGTAACACATCGCACCGTATCACATTGCACCGTTTCACATCACACAGTATGACATCGCACAGTATCACATCGCAATTTATCACGTCTCATCGTATCACGTCGCAACGTATCACATCGCACCGTATCACATCGCACTGCGTCACATCGCACCATATCACATCGCACCATATCACATCACACCGTATCATATCGCACAGTATCACATCACACCTTATCACATCGCACCGTGTCACATCGCACCGTATCACATTGCACCGTAACACATGGCACCATATCACATCGCACCGTATCATGTCACACCGTATCACATCGCACCATATCACATCGCACCGTATCGCATCGTATCACATCGCACCGTAACACACGGCACCATACCACATCGCACCGTATCACATCGCACCGTATCACATCGCACCGCATCACATCGCACCGTATCACTTCGCACCATGTCACGTCGCACCGTTTCACATCGCATCGTATCATGTCACACCGTATCACATTGCAACGTTTCACATCGCACCATATCACATCGCACCGTATCACATCGCACCGTATCGAATCGTATCACATCGCATCGTATCACATCGCACAGTATCACATTGCAACGTATCACATCGCAATGTATCACATCGCACCGTATCACATCGCAGCGTATCACATCGCACTGCGTCACATCACACCATATCACATCGCACCGTATCACATCGCACCGTATCACATCGCACTGTGTCACATCACACCATATCACATCGCACCGTATCACATCGCACAGTATCACGTCGCATCGTATCACATCACACCGTATCACATCGCACCGTATCACGTCGCACTGTATCACGTCGCATCGTATCATGTCACACCGTATCACGTCACACCATATCACGTCGCAACGTATCACATCGCACCGTATCATAATGGACCGTATCACATCGCACCGTATCACATCGCATCGTAACACATCGCACCGTATCACATCGCAGCGTAACACATCGCACCGTATCACATCGCACCGTATCACATCACACAGTATGACATCGCACAGTATCACATCGCAATTTATCACGTCGCATCGTATCACATCGCAACGTATCACATCGCACCGTATCACATCGCACTGCGTCACATCGCACCATATCACATCGCACCATATCACATCACACCGTATCATATCGCACAGTATCAAATCACACCTTATCACATCGCACCGTGTCACATCGCACCGTATCACATTGCACCGTAACACATGGCACCATATCACATTGCACCGTATCATGTCACACCGTATCACATCGCACCATATCACATCGCACCGTATCGCATCTTATCACATCGCACCGTAACACACGGCACCATATCACATCGCACCGTATCACGTCGCACCGTATCACATCGCACCGCATCACATCGCACCGTATCACATCGCACCGTATCACGTCGCACAGTAACACGTCGCACCATAAAACGTCGCACCGTATCACATGGCACTGTATCACATCACATCGTATCACATCGCACCGTGTCACATCGCACCGTATCACATTGCATCGTATCACATCGCAGCGTAACAAATCGCAGCGTAACACATCACACCATATCACATCACACCGTTTCAGATCGCACCATATCACATCGCACCGTAACACGTCGCACCATAAAATGTCGCACCGTATCACATGGCACTGTATCACGTCGCACCGAATCACATCGCACCGTATCACATTGCATCATATCACATCGCACCATATCACATCGCACCGTTTCACATCGCACCGTATCACATCGCACCGTATCACATTGCATCGTATCACATCACACCATATCACATCGCACCATATCACATCGCACCGTTTCACATCGCACCGTATCACATCGCACAGTATCACATTGCAACATATCAAGTTGCATCATATCACGTCGCATCGTATCACATCACAACGTATCACATCACACCGTATCACATCACACCATATCACGTCGCTCTGTATCACGTCACACCATATCACGTCGCAACGTATCACATCGCACCGTATCATAATGGACCGTATCACATCACATCGTAACACTTCGCACCGTATCACATCGCACCGTATCACATCGCACCGTATCAAATCTCACCGTATCACATCGCATCGTTTCACATCACACCATATCACATCGCACCGTTTCACATCGCATCGTATCACATCGCACAGTATCACATTACAACATATCAAGTTGCACCGTAACACATCGCAGCGTAACACATCACACCATATCACATCACACCGTATCACATCACACCATATCACGTCGCACTGTATCACGTCACACCATATCACGTCGCAACGTATCACATCGCACCGTATCATAATGGACCGTATCACATCACATCGTAACACTTCGCACCGTATCACATCGCAGCGTAACACATCGCACCGTATCACATTGCACCGTTTCACATCACACAGTATGACATCGCACAGTATCACATCGCAATTTATCACGTCTCATCGTATCACGTCGCAACGTATCACATCGCACCGTATCCCATCACACCGTATCATATCGCACAGTATCACATCACACCTTATCACATCGCACCGTGTCACATCGCACCGTATCACATCGCACCGTAACACATGGCACCATATCACATCGCACCGTATCACATCGCACCGTATCACATCGCACCGCATCACATCGCACCGTATCACTTCGCACCATGTCACGTCGCACCGTTTCACATCGCATCGTATCATGTCACACCGTATCACATCGCAACGTTTCACATCGCACCATATCACATCGCACCGTATCACATCACACCGTATCACATCGCAACGTATCACGTCGCACAGTAACACGTCGCACCATAAAACGTCGCACCGTATCACATGGCACTGTATCACATCACATCGTATCACATCGCACCGTGTCACATCGCACCGTATCACATTGCATCGTATCACATCGCAGCGTAACAAATCGCAGCGTAACACATCACACCATATCACATCACACCGTTTCACATCGCACCTTATCACATCGCACTGTAACACGTCTCACCATAAAATGTCGCACCGCATCACATGGCACTGTATCACGTCATATCGTATCACATCGCATCGTATCACGTCGCACCGAATTACATCGCACCGTATCATTTTGCATCATATCACATCACACCATATCACATCGCACCGTTTCACATCGCACCGTATCACATCGCACCATATCACATCGCACCATATCACATTGCACAGTATGACATCGCACAGTATCACATCGCAACGTATCACATCGCAACGTGTGACATCGCATCGTATGACGTCGCATCATATCACATCGCACCGTATCACATCGCACTCCATCACATCACACCGTAACACATCGCAGCGTAACACATCACACCATATCACATCACACCTTATCACATCACACCATATCACGTCGCACTGTATCACGTCGCATCGTATCATGTCGCACCGTATCACGTCACACCATATCACGTCGCAACGTATCACATCGCACCGTATCATAATGGACCGTATCACATCACATCGTAACACTTCGCACCGTATCACATCGCACCGTATCACATCGCACCGTATCACATCGCACCGTATCACATCGCATCGTAACACATCGCAGCGTATCACATCGCAGCGTAACACATCGCACCATATCACATCGCACCGTATCACATCACACAGTATGACATCGCACAGTATCACATCGCAATTTATCACGTCGCATCGTATCACATCGCAACGTATCACATCGCACCGTATCACATCGCACTGCGTCACATCGCACCATATCACATCACACCATATCACATCACACCGTATCATATCGCACAGTATCACATCACACCTTATCACATCGCACCGTGTCACATCGCACCGTATCACATTGCACCGTAACACATGGCACCATATCACATCGCACCGTATCATGTCACACCGTATCACATCGCACCATATCACATCGCACCGTATCGCATCGTATCACATCGCACCGTAACACACGGCACCATATCACATCGCACCGTATCACATCGCACCGTATCACATCGCACCGCATCACATCGCACCGTATCACTTCGCACCATTTCACGTCGCACCGTTTCACATCGCATCGTATCATGTCACACCGTATCACATCGCAACGTTTCACATCGCACCATATCACATCGCACCGTATCACATCACACCGTATCACATCGCAACGTATCACGTCGCACAGTAACACGTCTCACCATAAAACGTCGCACCGTATCACATGGCACTGTATCACATCACATCGTATCACATCGCACCGTGTCACATCGCACCGTATCACATTGCATCGTATCACATCGCAGCGTAACAAATCGCAGCATAACACATCACACCATATCACATCACACCGTTTCACATCGCACCATATCACATCGCACTGTAACACGTCGCACCATAAAATGTCGCACCGCATCACATGGCACTGTATCACGTCATATCGTATCACATCGCACCGTATCACGTCGCACCGAATTACATCGCACCGTATCATTTTGCATCATATCACATCACACCATATCACATCGCACCGTTTCACATCGCACCGTATCGCATCTTATCACATCGCACCGTAACACACGGCACCATATCACATCGCACCGTATCACGTCGCACCGTATCACATCGCACCGCATCACATCGCACCGTATCACATCGCACCGTATCACGTCGCACAGTAACACGTCGCACCATAAAACGTCGCACCGTATCACATGGCACTGTATCACATCACATCGTATCACATCGCACCGTGTCACATCGCACCGTATCACATTGCATCGTATCACATCGCAGCGTAACAAATCGCAGCGTAACACATCACACCATATCACATCACACCGTTTCACATCGCACCATATCACATCGCACCGTAACACGTCGCACCATAAAATGTCGCACCGTATCACATGGCACTGTATCACGTCGCACCGAATCACATCGCACCGTATCACATCGCAGCGTATCACATCGCACT
This sequence comes from Carcharodon carcharias, assembly GCF_017639515.1. Taxonomy (NCBI): domain Eukaryota; kingdom Metazoa; phylum Chordata; class Chondrichthyes; order Lamniformes; family Lamnidae; genus Carcharodon; species Carcharodon carcharias. Next base: position 34,586,106 of record NC_054496.1, read on the forward strand.
GCGTCACATCACACCATATCACATCGCACCGTATCACATCGCACCGTATCACATCGCACTGTGTCACATCACACCATATCACATCGCACCGTATCACATCGCACAGTATCACGTCGCATCGTATCACATCACACCGTATCACATCGCACCGTATCACGTCGCACTGTATCACGTCGCATCGTATCATGTCACACCGTATCACGTCACACCATATCACGTCGCAACGTATCACATCGCACCGTATCATAATGGACCGTATCACATCGCACCGTATCACATCGCATCGTAACACATCGCACCGTATCACATCGCAGCGTAACACATCGCACCGTATCACATCGCACCGTATCACATCACACAGTATGACATCGCACAGTATCACATCGCAATTTATCACGTCGCATCGTATCACATCGCAACGTATCACATCGCACCGTATCACATCGCACTGCGTCACATCGCACCATATCACATCGCACCATATCACATCACACCGTATCATATCGCACAGTATCAAATCACACCTTATCACATCGCACCGTGTCACATCGCACTGTATCACATTGCACCGTAACACATGGCACCATATCACATTGCACCGTATCATGTCACACCGTATCACATCGCACCATATCACATCGCACCGTATCGCATCTTATCACATCGTACCGTAACACACGGCACCATATCACATCGCACCGTATCACGTCGCACCGTATCACATCGCACCGCATCACATCGCACCGTATCACATCGCACCGTATCACGTCGCAAAGTAACACGTCGCACCATAAAACGTCGCACCGTATCACATGGCACTGTATCACATCACATCGTATCACATCGCACCGTGTCACATCGCACCGTATCACATTGCATCGTATCACATCGCAGCGTAACAAATCGCAGCGTAACACATCACACCATATCACATCACACCGTTTCACATCGCACCATATCACATCGCACCGTAACACGTCGCACCATAAAATGTCGCACCGTATCACATGGCACTGTATCACGTCGCACCGAATCACATCGCACCGTATCACATTGCATCATATCACATCGCACCGCATCACATCGCACCGTATCACTTCGCACCATGTCACGTCGCACCGTTTCACATCGCATCGTATCATGTCACACCGTATCACATCGCAACGTTTCACATCGCACCATATCACATCGCACCGTATCACATCACACCGTATCACATCGCAACGTATCACGTCGCACAGTAACACGTCGCACCATAAAACGTCGCACCGTATCACATGGCACTGTATCACATCACATCGTATCACATCGCACCGTGTCACATCGCACCGTATCACATTGCATCGTATCACATCGCAGCGTAACAAATCGCAGCGTAACACATCACACCATATCACATCACACCGTTTCACATCGCACCTTATCACATCGCACTGTAACACGTCACACCATAAAATGTCGCACCGCATCACATGGCACTGTATCACGTCATATCGTATCACATCGCATCGTATCACGTCGCACCGAATTACATCGCACCGTATCATTTTGCATCATATCACATCACACCATATCACATCGCACCGTTTCACATCGCACCGTATCGCATCTTATCACATCGCACCGTAACACACGGCACCATATCACATCGCACCGTATCACGTCGCACCGTATCACATCGCACCGCATCACATCGCACCGTATCACATCGCACCGTATCACGTCGCACAGTAACACGTCGCACCATAAAACGTCGCACCGTATCACATGGCACTGTATCACATCACATCGTATCACATCGCACCGTGTCACATCGCACCGTATCACATTGCATCGTATCACATCGCAGCGTAACAAATCGCAGCGTAACACATCACACCATATCACATCACACCGTTTCACATCGCACCATATCACATCGCACCGTAACACGTCGCACCATAAAATGTCGCACCGTATCACATGGCACTGTATCACGTCGCACCGAATCACATCGCACCGTATCACATCGCACCGTATCACATCGCACCGTATCACATCGCACTGTGTCACATCACACCATATCACATCGCACCGTATCACATCGCACAGTATCACGTCGCATCGTATCACATCACACCGTATCACATCGCACCGTATCACGTCGCACTGTATCACGTCGCATCGTATCATGTCACACCGTATCACGTCACACCATATCACGTCGCAACGTATCACATCGCACCGTATCATAATGGACCGTATCACATCGCACCGTATCACATCGCATCGTAACACATCGCACCGTATCACATCGCAGCGTAACACATCGCACCGTATCACATCGCACCGTATCACATCACACAGTATGACATCGCACAGTATCACATCGCAATTTATCACGTCGCATCGTATCACATCGCAACGTATCACATCGCACCGTATCACATCGCACTGCGTCACATCGCACCATATCACATCGCACCATATCACATCACACCGTATCATATCGCACAGTATCAAATCACACCTTATCACATCGCACCGTGTCACATCGCACCGTATCACATTGCACCGTAACACATGGCACCATATCACATCGCACCGTATCATGTCACACCGTATCACATCGCACCATATCACATCGCACCGTATCGCATCTTATCACATCGTACCGTAACACACGGCACCATATCACATCGCACCGTATCACGTCGCACCGTATCACATCGCACCGCATCACATCGCACCGTATCACATCGCACCGTATCACGTCGCAAAGTAACACGTCGCACCATAAAACGTCGCACCGTATCACATGGCACTGTATCACATCACATCGTATCACATCGCACCGTGTCACATCGCACCGTATCACATTGCATCGTATCACATCGCAGCGTAACAAATTGCAGCGTAACACATCACACCATATCACATCACACCGTTTCACATCGCACCATATCACATCGCACCGTAACACGTCGCACCATAAAATGTCGCACCGTATCACATGGCACTGTATCACGTCGCACCGAATCACATCGCACCGTATCACATTGCATCATATCACATCGCACCATATCACATCGCACCGTTTCACATCGCACCGTATCACATCGCACCGTATCACATTGCATCGTATCACATCACACCATATCACATCGCACCGTTTCACATCGCACCGTATCACATCGCACAGTATCACATTGCAACATATCAAGTTGCATCATATCACGTCGCATCGTATCACATCACAACGTATCACATCACACCGTATCACATCACACCATATCACGTCGCACCGTATCACGTCACACCATATCACGTCGCAACGTATCACATCGCACCGTATCATAATGGACCGTATCACATCACATCGTAACACTTCGCACCGTATCACATCGCACCGTATCACATCGCACCGTATCAAATCGCACCGTATCACATCGCATCGTTTCACATCACACCATATCACATCGCACCGTTTCACATCGCATCGTATCACATCGCACAGTATCACATTACAACATATCAAGTTGCACCGTAACACATCGCAGCGTAACACATCACACCATATCACATCACACCGTATCACATCACACCATATCACGTCGCACTGTATCACGTCACACCATATCACGTCGCAACGTATCACATCGCACCGTATCATAATGGACCGTATCACATCACATCGTAACACTTCGCACCGTATCACATCGCAGCGTAACACATCGCACCGTATCACATTGCACCGTTTCACATCACACAGTATGACATCGCACAGTATCACATCGCAATTTATCACGTCTCATCGTATCACGTCGCAACGTATCACATCGCACCGTATCACATCGCACTGCGTCACATCGCACCATATCACATCGCACCATATCACATCACACCGTATCATATCGCACAGTATCACATCACACCTTATCACATCGCACCGTGTCACATCGCACCGTATCACATTGCACCGTAACACATGGCACCATATCACATCGCACCGTATCATGTCACACCGTATCACATCGCACCATATCACATCGCACCGTATCGCATCGTATCACATCGCACCGTAACACACGGCACCATACCACATCGCACCGTATCACATCGCACCGTATCACATCGCACCGCATCACATCGCACCGTATCACTTCGCACCATGTCACGTCGCACCGTTTCACATCGCATCGTATCATGTCACACCGTATCACATTGCAACGTTTCACATCGCACCATATCACATCGCACCGTATCACATCGCACCGTATCGAATCGTATCACATCGCATCGTATCACATCGCACAGTATCACATTGCAACGTATCACATCGCAATGTATCACATCGCACCGTATCACATCGCAGCGTATCACATCGCACTGCGTCACATCACACCATATCACATCGCACCGTATCACATCGCACCGTATCACATCGCACTGTGTCACATCACACCATATCACATCGCACCGTATCACATCGCACAGTATCACGTCGCATCGTATCACATCACACCGTATCACATCGCACCGTATCACGTCGCACTGTATCACGTCGCATCGTATCATGTCACACCGTATCACGTCACACCATATCACGTCGCAACGTATCACATCGCACCGTATCATAATGGACCGTATCACATCGCACCGTATCACATCGCATCGTAACACTTCGCACCGTATCACATCGCAGCGTAACACATCGCACCGTATCACATCGCACCGTATCACATCACACAGTATGACATCGCACAGTATCACATCGCAATTTATCACGTCGCATCGTATCACATCGCAACGTATCACATCGCACCGTATCACATCGCACTGCGTCACATCGCACCATATCACATCGCACCATATCACATCACACCGTATCATATCGCACAGTATCAAATCACACCTTATCACATCGCACCGTGTCACATCGCACCGTATCACATAGCACCGTAACACATGGCACCATATCACATTGCACCGTATCATGTCACACCGTATCACATCGCACCATATCACATCGCACCGTATCGCATCTTATCACATCGCACCGTAACACACGGCACCATATCACATCGCACCGTATCACGTCGCACCGTATCACATCGCACCGCATCACATCGCACCGTATCACATCGCACCGTATCACGTCGCACAGTAACACGTCGCACCATAAAACGTCGCACCGTATCACATGGCACTGTATCACATCACATCGTATCACATCGCACCGTGTCACATCGCACCGTATCACATTGCATCGTATCACATCGCAGCGTAACAAATCGCAGCGTAACACATCACACCATATCACATCACACCGTTTCAGATCGCACCATATCACATCGCACCGTAACACGTCGCACCATAAAATGTCGCACCGTATCACATGGCACTGTATCACGTCGCACCGAATCACATCGCACCGTATCACATTGCATCATATCACATCGCACCATATCACATCGCACCGTTTCACATCGCACCGTATCACATCGCACCGTATCACATTGCATCGTATCACATCACACCATATCACATCGCACCATATCACATCGCACCGTTTCACATCGCACCGTATCACATCGCACAGTATCACATTGCAACATATCAAGTTGCATCATATCACGTCGCATCGTATCACATCACAACGTATCACATCACACCGTATCACATCACACCATATCACGTCGCTCTGTATCACGTCACACCATATCACGTCGCAACGTATCACATCGCACCGTATCATAATGGACCGTATCACATCACATCGTAACACTTCGCACCGTATCACATCGCACCGTATCACATCGCACCGTATCAAATCTCACCGTATCACATTGCATCGTTTCACATCACACCATATCACATCGCACCGTTTCACATCGCATCGTATCACATCGCACAGTATCACATTACAACATATCAAGTTGCACCGTAACACATCGCAGCGTAACACATCACACCATATCACATCACACCGTATCACATCACACCATATCACGTCGCACTGTATCACGTCACACCATATCACGTCGCAACGTATCACATCGCACCGTATCATAATGGACCGTATCACATCACATCGTAACACTTCGCACCGTATCACATCGCAGCGTAACACATCGCACCGTATCACATTGCACCGTTTCACATCACACAGTATGACATCGCACAGTATCACATCGCAATTTATCACGTCTCATCGTATCACGTCGCAACGTATCACATCGCACCGTATCCCATCACACCGTATCATATCGCACAGTATCACATCACACCTTATCACATCGCACCGTGTCACATCGCACCGTATCACATTGCACCGTAACACATGGCACCATATCACATCGCACCGTATCATGTCACACCGTATCACATCGCACCATATCACATCGCACCGTATCGCATCGTATCACATCGCACCGTAACACACGGCACCATATCACATCGCACCGTATCACATCGCACCGTATCACATCGCACCGCATCACATCGCACCGTATCACTTCGCACCATGTCACGTCGCACCGTTTCACATCGCATCGTATCATGTCACACCGTATCACATCGCAACGTTTCACATCGCACCATATCACATCGCACCGTATCACATCACACCGTATCACATCGCAACGTATCACGTCGCACAGTAACACGTCGCACCATAAAACGTCGCACCGTATCACATGGCACTGTATCACATCACATCGTATCACATCGCACCGTGTCACATCGCACCGTATCACATTGCATCGTATCACATCGCAGCGTAACAAATCGCAGCGTAACACATCACACCATATCACATCACACCGTTTCACATCGCACCTTATCACATCGCACTGTAACACGTCACACCATAAAATGTCGCACCGCATCACATGGCACTGTATCACGTCATATCGTATCACATCGCATCGTATCATGTCGCACCGAATTACATCGCACCGTATCATTTTGCATCATATCACATCACACCATATCACATCGCACCGTTTCACATCGCACCGTATCACATCGCACCATATCACATCGCACCATATCACATTGCACAGTATGACATCGCACAGTATCACATCGCAACGTATCACATCGCAACGTGTGACATCGCATCGTATGACGTCGCATCATATCACATCGCACCGTATCACATCGCACTCCATCACATCACACCGTAACACATCGCAGCGTAACACATCACACCATATCACATCACACCTTATCACATCACACCATATCACGTCGCACTGTATCATGTCGCATCGTATCATGTCGCACCGTATCACGTCACACCATATCACGTCGCAACGTATCACATCGCACCGTATCATAATGGACCGTATCACATCACATCGTAACACTTCGCACCGTATCACATCGCACCGTATCACATCGCACCGTATCACATCGCACCGTATCACATCGCATCGTAACACATCGCAGCGTATCACATCGCAGCGTAACACATCGCACCATATCACATCGCACCGTATCACATCACACAGTATGACATCGCACAGTATCACATCGCAATTTATCACGTCGCATCGTATCACATCGCAACGTATCACATCGCACCGTATCACATCGCACTGCGTCACATCGCACCCTATCACCTCACACCCTATCACCTCACACCGTATCATATCGCACAGTATCACATCACACCTTATCACATCGCACCGTGTCACATCGCACCGTATCACATTGCACCGTAACACATGGCACCATATCACATCGCACCGTATCATGTCACACCGTATCACATCGCACCATATCACATCGCACCGTATCGCATCGTATCACATCGCACCGTAACACACGGCACCATATCACATCGCACCGTATCACATCGCACCGTATCACATCGCACCGCATCACATCGCACCGTATCACTTCGCACCATTTCACGTCGCACCGTTTCACATCGCATCGTATCATGTCACACCGTATCACATCGCAACGTTTCACATCGCACCATATCACATCGCACCGTATCACATCACACCGTATCACATCGCAACGTATCACGTCGCACAGTAACACGTCTCACCATAAAACGTCGCACCGTATCACATGGCACTGTATCACATCACATCGTATCACATCGCACCGTGTCACATCGCACCGTATCACATTGCATCGTATCACATCGCAGCGTAACAAATCGCAGCATAACACATCACACCATATCACATCACACCGTTTCACATCGCACCATATCACATCGCACTGTAACACGTCGCACCATAAAATGTCGCACCGCATCACATGGCACTGTATCACGTCATATCGTATCACATCGCACCGTATCACGTCGCACCGAATTACATCGCACCGTATCATTTTGCATCATATCACATCACACCATATCACATCGCACCGTTTCACATCGCACCGTATCGCATCTTATCACATCGCACCGTAACACACGGCACCATATCACATCGCACCGTATCACGTCGCACCGTATCACATCGCACCGCATCACATCGCACCGTATCACATCGCACCGTATCACGTCGCACAGTAACACGTCGCACCATAAAACGTCGCACCGTATCACATGGCACTGTATCACATCACATCGTATCACATCGCACCGTGTCACATCGCACCGTATCACATTGCATCGTATCACATCGCAGCGTAACAAATCGCAGCGTAACACATCACACCATATCACATCACACCGTTTCACATCGCACCATATCACATCGCACCGTAACACGTCGCACCATAAAATGTCGCACCGTATCACATGGCACTGTATCACGTCGCACCGAATCACATCGCACCGTATCACATCGCAGCGTATCACATCGCACTGCGTCACATCACACCATATCACATCGCACCGTATCACATCGCACCGTATCACATCGCACTGTGTCACATCACACCATATCACATCGCACCGTATCACATCGCACAGTATCACGTCGCATCGTATCACATCACACCGTATCACATCGCACCGTATCACGTCGCACTGTATCACGTCGCATCGTATCATGTCACACCGTATCACGTCACACCATATCACGTCGCAACGTATCACATCGCACCGTATCATAATGGACCGTATCACATCGCACCGTATCACATCGCATCGTAACACATCGCACCGTATCACATCGCAGCGTAACACATCGCACCGTATCACATCGCACCGTATCACATCACACAGTATGACATCGCACAGTATCACATCGCAATTTATCACGTCGCATCGTATCACATCGCAACGTATCACATCGCACCGTATCACATCGCACTGCGTCACATCGCACCATATCACATCGCACCATATCACATCACACCGTATCATATCGCACAGTATCAAATCACACCTTATCACATCGCACCGTGTCACATCGCACCGTATCACATTGCACCGTAACACATGGCACCATATCACATCGCACCGTATCAGGTCACACCGTATCACATCGCACCATATCACATCGCACCGTATCGCATCTTATCACATCGTACCGTAACACACGGCACCATATCACATCGCACCGTATCACGTCGCACCGTATCACATCGCACCGCATCACATCGCACCGTATCACATCGCACCGTATCACGTCGCAAAGTAACACGTCGCACCATAAAACGTCGCACCGTATCACATGGCACTGTATCACATCACATCGTATCACATCGCACCGTGTCACATCGCACCGTATCACATTGCATCGTATCACATCGCAGCGTAACAAATCGCAGCGTAACACATCACACCATATCACATCACACCGTTTCACATCGCACCATATCACATCGCACCGTAACACGTCGCACCATAAAATGTCGCACCGTATCACATGGCACTGTATCACGTCGCACCGAATCACATCGCACCGTATCACATTGCATCATATCACATCGCACCATATCACATCGCACCGTTTCACATCGCACCGTATCACATCGCACCGTATCACATTGCATCGTATCACATCACACCATATCACATCGCACCGTTTCACATCGCACCGTATCACATCGCACAGTATCACATTGCAACATATCAAGTTGCATCATATCACGTCGCATCGTATCACATCACAACGTATCACATCACACCGTATCACATCACACCATATCACGTCGCACCGTATCACGTCACACCATATCACGTCGCAACGTATCACATCGCACCGTATCATAATGGACCGTATCACATCACATCGTAACACTTCGCACCGTATCACATCGCACCGTATCACATCGCACCGTATCAAATCGCACCGTATCACATCGCATCGTTTCACATCACACCATATCACATCGCACCGTTTCACATCGCATCGTATCACATCGCACAGTATCACATTACAACATATCAAGTTGCACCGTAACACATCGCAGCGTAACACATCACACCATATCACATCACACCGTATCACATCACACCATATCACGTCGCACTGTATCACGTCACACCATATCACGTTGCAACGTATCACATCGCACCGTATCATAATGGACCGTATCACATCACATCGTAACACTTCGCACCGTATCACATCGCAGCGTAACACATCGCACCGTATCACATTGCACCGTTTCACATCACACAGTATGACATCGCACAGTATCACATCGCAATTTATCACGTCTCATCGTATCACGTCGCAACGTATCACATCGCACCGTATCACATCGCACTGCGTCACATCGCACCATATCACATCGCACCATATCACATCACACCGTATCATATCGCACAGTATCACATCACACCTTATCACATCGCACCGTGTCACATCGCACCGTATCACATTGCACCGTAACACATGGCACCATATCACATCGCACCGTATCATGTCACACCGTATCACATCGCACCATATCACATCGCACCGTATCGCATCGTATCACATCGCACCGTAACACACGGCACCATACCACATCGCACCGTATCACATCGCACCGTATCACATCGCACCGCATCACATCGCACCGTATCACTTCGCACCATGTCACGTCGCACCGTTTCACATCGCATCGTATCATGTCACACCGTATCACATTGCAACGTTTCACATCGCACCATATCACATCGCACCGTATCACATCGCACCGTTTCACGTCGCACCATATCACATCGCACCGTATCACATCACACCATATCACATCACACCGTATCACGTCGCACAGTAACACGTCGCAGCATAAAACGTCGCACCGTATCACATGGCACTGTATCACTTCACATCGTATCACATCGCACCGTATCACGTCGCACCGAATCACATCGCACCGTATCACATTGCATCATATCACATCACACCATATCACATCGCACCGTTTCACATCGCACCATATCACATCGCACCGTATCACATTGCATCGTATCACATCACACCATATCACATCGCACCGTTTCACATCGCACCGTATCACATCGCACCGTATCACATCACACTGCATCACAACGCACTGCCTCACATCGCACCATATCACCTCGCACCGTATCACATCGCACAGTATCACATCACACCGTAACTCATTGCACCGTATCACATCACAACTTATCACATCGCACCATATCACATTGCACCGTATCATGTCACACCGTATCACATCGCACCATATCACATCGCACCGTATCATGTCACACCGTATCACATCGCACCATATCACATCGCACCGTAACACACGGCACCATATCACATCGCACCATATCATGTCACACCGTATCACATCGCACCATATCACATCGCAACGTATTGCATCGTATCAAATCGCACCGTATCGCATCGTATCACATCGCACCGTAACACACGGCACCATATCACATCGCACCGTATCGCATCGCACCGTATCACATCGCACCGTATCACATCGCACCGTATCACATCGCACCTTATCACATCGCACCGTATCACATCGCACCGTATCACATCACACCGTATCACATCGCACCATATCACATCGCACCGTATAACATCGCATCGTATCACATTGCACCGTATCGTGTCGCACCGTATCACATCACAATGTAACACGTCGCACCGTATCACATCACACCGTATCATGTCGCACCGTATCACATTGCACCGAATCAAGTCGCACCATATCACATCGCACCGTGTCACATCGCACCATATCACATTGCACCGTATCACGTGGCACCGTGTCACATTGCATCGTAACACATCACATCGTATCACATCGCACCGTATCATAATGGACCGTATCACATCACATCGTAACACATTGCACCGTATCACATTGCATCGTGTCACATCGCACCATATCACATCGCACCGTTTCACATCGCACCGTATCACTTCACACGGTATCACTTTGCAACATATCACGTTGCATCATATCACGTCGCATCGTATCACATCGCAACGTATCACATCACACTGCATCACAACGCACAGCGTCACATCGCACCATATCACCTCGCACCGTATCTCATCGCACAGTATCACATCACACCGTAACTCATTGCACCGTATCACATCACATCTTATCACATCGCACCGTAACACATCGCACCATATCACATCGCACCGTATCACATTGCATCGTATCACATCGCACCATAACACATCGAACCGTATCACATTGCACCATATCACATCGCACCATATCACATCGCACAGTATGCCATCACAACTTATCACATCGCACTGTATCACATTGCACCGTAACACATGGCACCGTATCACATCGCACCGTATCATGTCACACCGTATCACATCGCACCATATCACGTCGCACCGTATCATGTCACACCGTATCACATCGCACCATATCACATCGCACCGTAACACACGGCACCATATCACATCGCACCATATCATGTCACACCGTATCACATCGCACCATATCACATCACACCGTATCGCATCGTATCACATCGCATCGTATCACATCGCACAGTATCACATTGCAACGTATCACATCGCAATGTATCACATCACACCGTATCACATCGCACCGTATCACATCGCACTACGTCACATCACACCATATCACATCGCACCGTATCACATCGCAGCATAACACATCGCAGCGTAACACATCACACCGTAACACGTCGCACCATAAAATGTCGTACCGTATCACATGGAACTGTCTCACGTCATATCGTATCACATCGCATCGTATCACGTTGCATCGTATCACGTTGCACCGTATCACATCGCACCGTAACACGTCGCACCATAAAACGCCACACCGTATCACGTCGCACTGTACCACGTCGCACCGTAACACATTGCACCGTATCACATCGCACCGTATCACATCGCACCATATCACATCGCACCATAACACATCGCACCGTATCACGTCACACTGTATCACATCGAAATGTATCACGTCGCACCATAACACGTCGCACCATAACACGTCGCACCCTATCACATCGCACCATTTCATGTCGCACCCTAACACATCGCACCGTAACATAATGGACCGTATCACATCTCACCATATCACATCGCACCGTATCACGTCGCACCTTTTCATATCGCACAGTATCACATCGCATCATCTCACGTCGCATCGTATCACGTCACATCGTATCACATCGCATCCTACCACATAGCATCGTATCACATCGCACCGTATCACATCGCACCGTATCACATCACACCGTATCACAATGCATCGTATCACATCGCACCATTTCACATCGCACCGTTTCACATCGCACCGTATCACATCGCACAGTATCACATTGCAACATATCACGTTGCATCATATCACGTCGCATCGTATCACATCGCAACGTATCACATCATACTGCATCACAACGCACTGCGTCACATCGCACCATATCACCTCGCACCGTATCACATCACACAGTATCACATCACACCGTAACTCATTGCACCGTATCGCATCACATCTTATCACATCGCACCGTAACACATCGCACCATATCACATCGCACCGTATCACATTGCATTGTATCACATCGCACCATAACACATCGAACCGTATTACATCGCAACGTATCACGTCGCATCGTATCACATCGCATCCTAATGCATAGCATCGTATCACATCGCACCGTATCACATCGCACCGTATCACATCACACCGTATCACATTGCAACGTATCACATCGCACCATTTCACATCGCACTGTATCACATTGCATCGTATCACATCGCACCATAACACATCGAACCGTATCGCATCGCACCGTATCACATCGCACCATATCACATCGCACAGTATCACATCACAACTTATCACATCGCACCGTATCACATTGCACCATAACACATGGCACCGTATCACATCGCACCATATCATGTCACACCGTATCACATCGCACCATATCACATCGCACCGTATCATGTCACACCGTATCACATCGCATCATATCACATCGCACCGTAACACACGGAACCATATCACATCGCACCATATCATGTCACACCGTATCACATCGCACCATATCAAATCGCACCGTATCGCATCGTATCACATCGCACCGTATCACATCGTATCACATCGCACCGTAACACACGGCACCATATCACATCGCACCGTATCATATCGCACCGTATCACATCGCAGCGTATCACATCGCACCGTATCACATCGCACCGTATCACATCGCACCTTATCACATCGCACCGTATCACATCGCACCATATCACATCGCACTGTATCACATCGCACAGTATCACATCGCATCGTATCACATTGCACCGTATCATGTCACACCGTATCACATCGCACCGTAACACGTCGCACCGTAACACGTCACACCGTATCACATCACACCATATCACGTCGCACCGTATCACATTGCGCCGTATCACGTCGCACCGTATCACGTCGCATCATATCACATCGCACCGTATCACATCGCACTGCGTCACATCACACCGTAACACATCGTAGCGTAACACATCACACCGTAACACATCGCAGCATAACACATCGCACCATATCACTTCGCACCGTATCACATCACATCACACCGTATCACATTGCACCGTATCACATCGCAGCGTAACACATCACACCATATCACATCACACCGTATCACATCGCACCGTATAACGTAACACTGTATCACGTCGCATCGTATCATGTCGCACCGTATCACGTCGCACCATATCACATCGCACCGTATCACATCGTACCGTGTCAGATCGCATCGTATCACATCGCATCGTATCACATTATACCGTCACACGTCACACCGTATCACGTCGCACCGTGTCACATCGCACCATGTCACATCGCACCGTGTCACATCGCACCGTATCACATTGCATCATATCACATCGCACCGTATCACGTCGCACTGTATCACGTCGCATCGTATCATGTCGCACCGAATCACGTCGCACCGTATCACATCGCACCGTATCACATCGCAGCGTAACACATCACACCATATCACATCACACCGTATCACATCGCACCGTATAACGTAACACTGTATCACGTCGCATCGTATCATGTCGCACCGTATCACGTCGCACCATATCACATCGCACCGTATCACATCGTACCGTGTCAGATCGCATCGTATCACATCGCATCGTATCACATTATAACGTCACACGTCACACCGTATCACGTCGCACCGTGTCACATCGCACCATGTCACATCGCACCGTGTCACATCGCACCGTATCACATTGCATCATATCACATCGCACCGTATCATATCGGACCGTATCACATCGCACCATATCACATCGCACCGCATCACATCGCACCATATCACATCGCACAGTATCACATCGCAACGTGTCACATCGCAACATATGACATCGCATCGTATGACGTCGCATCATATCACATCGCATCGTATCACATCGCACCGTATCACATCGCATCGTATCACATCACACCATATCACATCGCACCATATCACATTGCACAGTATGACATCGCACAGTATCACATCGCAAAGTATCACATCGCATCGTATGACATCGCATCGTATGACGTCGCATCATATCACATTGCACCGTATCACATCGCACTGCGTCACATCACACAGTAACACATCGCAGCGTAACACATCACACCGTAACACATCGCATCGTAACACATCGCACCGTATCACGTCGCACCGTATCACATCACACCGTATCACATCGCACCGTATCACACCGCAGCGTAACACATCACACCATATCACATCACACCGTATCACATCGCACTGTATCACGTCGCACTGTATCACGTCGCATCATATCATGTCGCACCGTATCACGGCGCACCATATCACATCGCGCCGTATCACATCGCAACGTATCACATCGCATCGTATGACATCGCATCATATGACGTCGCATCATATCACATCACACCGTATCACATTGCACTGCGTCACATCACACCGTAACACATCGCAGCGTATCACATCGCACCGTATCACATCACACCGTATCACATCGCACCGTATCACATCACACCGTATCATGTTGCACCATATCACATCACACCGTAACACATCGCAGCATATCACATCGCACCGTATCACATCACACCATATCACATCGCATCGTATCACATTATACCGTCACAGGTCACACCGTATCACATCGCACCATGTCACATCATATCGTATCACATCGCACCATGTCACATCGCACCGTGTCACTTCGCATCGTATCACATCACACCGTATCACATCGCATCGTATCACATTGCATCGTAGCACATCACACTGTATCACATCGCTCCGTATCACATTGCACCGTATCACATTGCACCGTATCACATCGCATCGTATCACATCGCATCGTATCACATTGCACCGTATCACATCACACTGTGTCACATCGCATTGTATCACTTCGCACCGTATCACATCGCATCATATCACATCACATCGTATCACATCGCAGCGTATCACATCGCATCGTAACACATCGCACCGTATCACATCGCACCGTATCACCTCGCACCATATCACATCACACCATATCACATCGCACAGTATGACATCTCACAGTATCACATCGCAACGTATCACATCGCATCGTAACACATCGCACTGTATCACATCGCACCGTATCACATCACACCGTATCACATCGCATCGTAACACATCGGATCGCATCACATCGCACCGTAACATATCGCAGCGTAACACATCACACCATATCACATCACACTATATCACATCACACCGTATCACATCGCACAGTATCACATCGCATTGTATCACATTGCACCGTGTCACATCGCACCATATCACATCGTATTGTATCACATCGCACCGTGTCACATCGCACCATATCACATCGCACCGTATCACAATGCATCGTAACACATCGCACCATATCTCATTGCATCGTATCACATCGCATCGTAACACATTGCACCGTATCACATCGCACCGTATCACATCGCACCATATCACAACGCACCATATCACATTGCACAGTATGACATCGCACAGTATCACATCGCAACGTATGACATCGCATCGTATGACGTCGCATCATATCACATCGCACCGTATCACATCGCACTCCATCACATCACACCGTAACACATCGCAGCGTAACACATCACACCATATCACATCACACCGTATCACATCACACCATATCACATCGCACCGTATCACATCGCACCGTATCACATCGCACCGTATCACATCGCATCGTAACACATCACACCGTAACACATCGCATCATAACACATCGCACCGTATCACATTGCACCGTATCACATCACACAGTATGACATCGCACAGTATCACATCGCAATTTATCACGTCGCATCGTATCATATCGCAACGTATCACATCGCACCGTATCACATCGCACTGCGTCACATCACACCATAGCACATCGCACCATATCACATCACACCGTATCATATCGCACAGTATCACATCTCACCTTATCACATCACACCGTGTCATATCGCACCGTATCATATTGCACCGTAACACATGGCACCATATCACATTGCACCGTATCATGTCACACCGTATCACATCGCACCATATCACATCACACCGTATCGCATCGTATCACATCGCACCGTATCACATCGCACCGTATCACATCGCACCGCATCACATCGCACCGTATCACTTCGCACCATATCACGTCGCACCGTTTCACATCGCATCGTATCATGTCACACCGTATCACATCGCAACGTTTTACATCGCACCATATCACATCGCACCGTATCACATCGCACCGTATCATATCGCACCGTATCACATCGCACCGTTTCACGTCGCACCATATCACATCGCACCCTATCACATCACACCATATCACATCGCACTGTATCACGTCGCACAGTAACACGTCGCACCATAAAACGTCGCACCGTATCACATGGCACTGTATCACGTCACATGGTATCACATCGCACCGTGTCACATCGCACCGTATCACATTGCATCGTATCACATCGCAGCGTAACACATCACAGCCTAACACATCACACCATATCACATCACACCGTTTCACATCGCACCATATCACATCGCACCGTAACACGTCGCACCATAAAATGTCGCACCGTATCACATGGCACTGTATCACGTCACATCGTATCACATCGCATCGTATCATGTCGCACCGAATCACATCGCACCTTATCACATTGCATCATTTCACATCGCACCATATCACATCGCACCGTTTCACATCGCACCGTATCACATCGCACAGTATCACATTGCAACATATCACGTTGCATCATATGACGTCGCATCGTATCACATCGCAACGTATCACATCACACTGCATCACAACGCACTGCGTCACATCGCACCATATCACCTCGCACTGTATCACATCGCACAGTATCACATCACACCGTAACTCATTGCACCGTATCACATCACATCTTATCACATCGCATCGTAACACATCGCACCATATCACATCGCACCGTATCACATTGCATCGTATCACATCACACCATAACACATCGAACCGTATCACATCGCACCATATCACATCGCACCATATCACATCGCACCGTATCATGTCACACCGTATCACATCGCACCATATCACCTCGCACCGTATCATTTCACACCGTATCACATCGCACCATACCACATCGCACCGTAACACACGGCACCATATCACATCGCACCATATTATGTCACACCGTATCACATCGCACCATATCACATCGCACCGTATTGCATCGTATCAAATCGCACCGTATCGCATCGTATCACATCGCACCGTAACACACGGCACCATATCACATCGCACCGTATCACATCGCACCGTATCACATCGCACCGTATCACATCGCACCGTATCACATCGCACCTTATCACATCGCACCGTATCACATCGCACCGTATCACATCGCACCGTATCACATCGCACCGTATCACATCGCATCGTATCACATTGCACCGTATCATGTCGCACCGTAACACATCACACTGTAACACATCGCACCATACCACATCACACCGTATCATATCGCACAGTATCACATCACACCTTATCACATCACACCGTGTCACATCGCACTGTATCACATTGCACCGTAACACATGGCACCATATCACTTTGCACCGTATCATGTCACACCGTATCACATCGCACCATATCACATCGCACCGTATCGCATCGTATCACATCGCACCGTAACACACGGCACCATATCACATTGCACCGTATCACATCGCACCGTAAAACATCGCACCGCATCACATCGCACTGTATCACTTCGCACCATATCACGTCGCACCGTTTCACATCGCATCGTATCATGTCACACCGTATCACATCGCAACGTTTCACATCGCACCATATCACATCGCACCGTATCACATCGCACCGTATCACATCGCACCTTATCACATCGCACCGTATCACATCGCACCGTATCACATCGCACCGTATCACATTGCACCGTATCACATCGCATCGTATCACATTGCACCGTATCATGTCGCACCGTAACACATCACACTGTAACACATCGCACCATATCACATCACACCGTATCATATCGCACAGTATCACATCACACCTTATCACATCACACCGTGTCACATCGCACCGTATCACATTGCACCGTAACACATGGCACCATATCACTTTGCACCGTATCATGTCACACCGTATCACATCGCACCATATCACATCGCACCGTATCGCATCGTATCACATCGCACCGTAACACACGGCACCATATCACATTGCACCGTATCACATCGCACCGTATCACATCGCACCGCATCACATCGCACCGTATCACTTCGCACCATATCACGTCGCACCGTTTCACATCGCATCGTATCATGTCACACCGTATCACATCGCAACGTTTCACATCGCACCATATCACATCGCACCGTATCACATCGCACCGTATCACATCGCACCTTATCACATCGCACCGTATCACATCGCACCGTATCACATCGCACCGTATCACATTGCACCTTATCACATCGCATCGTATCACATTGCACCGTATCATGTCGCACCGTAACACATCACACTGTAACACATCGCACCATATCACATCACACCGTATCATATCGCACAGTATCACATCACACCTTATCACATCACACCGTGTCACATCGCACCGTATCACATTGCACCGTAACACATGGCACCATATCACATTGCACCGTATCATGTCACACCGTATCACATCGCACCATATCACATCGCACCGTATCACATCACACCATATCACATCGCACTGTATCACGTCGCACAGTAACACGTCGCACCATAAAACGTCGCACCGTATCACATGGCAATGTATCACGTCACATGGTATCACATCGCACCGTGTCACATCGCACCATATCACATTGCATCGTATCACATCGCAGCGTAACACATCGCAGCCTAACACATCACACCATATCACATCACACCGTTTCACATCGCACCATATCACATCGCACCGTAACACGTCGCACCATAAAATGTCGCACCGTATCACATGGCACTGTATCACGTCACATCGTATCACATCGCATCGTATCATATCGCACCGAATCACATCGCACCGTATCACATTGCATCATATCACATCGCACCATATCACATCGCACCGTTTCACATCGCACCGTATCACATCGCACAGTATCACATTGCAACATATCACGTTGCATCATATCACGTCGCATCGTATCACATCGCAATGTATCACATCACACTGTATCACAACGCACTGCGTCACATCGCACCATATCACCTCACACTGTATCACATCGCACCGTATCACATTGCATCGTATCACATCACACCATAACACATCGAACCGTATCACATCGCACCGTATCACATCGCACCATATCACATCGCACCGTATCATGTCACACCGTATCACATCGCACCATATCACATCGCACCGTATCATGTCACACCGTATCACATCGCACCATATCACCTCGCACCGTATCATGTCACACCGTATCACATCGCACCATATCACATCGCACCGTAACACACGGCACCATATCACATCGCACCATATCATGTCACACCGTATCACATCGCACCGTATCACATCGCACCGTATCACATCGCACCGCATCACATCGCACCGTATCACTTCGCACCATATCACGTCGCACCGTTTCACATCGCATTGTATCATGTCACACCGTATCACATCGCAACGTTTCACATCGCACCATATCACATCGCACCGTATCACATCGCATCGTATCACATCGCACCGTATCACATCGCACCGTTTCACGTCGCACCATATCACATCGCACCCTATCACATCACACCATATCACATCGCACTGTATCACGTCGCACAGTAACACGTCGCACCATAAAACGTCGCACCGTATCACATGGCACTGTATCACGTCACATGGTATCACATCGCACCGTGTCGCATCGCACCGTATCACATTGCATCGTATCACATCGCAGCGTAACACATCACAGCCTAACACATCACACCATATCACATCACACCGTTTCACATCGCACCATATCACATCGCACCGTAACACGTCGCACCATAAAATGTCGCACCGTATCACATGGCACTGTATCACGTCACATCGTATCACATCGCATCGTATCATGTCGCACCGAATCACGTCGCACCGTATCACATTGCATCATTTCACATCGCACCATATCACATCGCACCGTTTCACATCGCACCGTATCACATCGCACAGTATCACATTGCAACATATCACGTTGCATCATATGACGTCGCATCGTATCACATCGCAACGTATCACATCACACTGCATCACAACGCACTGCGTCACATCGCACAGTATCACCTCGCACTGTATCACATCGCACAGTATCACATCACACCGTAACTCATTGCACCGTATCACATCACATCTTATCACATCGCATCGTAACACATCGCACCATATCACATCGCACCGTATCACATTGCATCGTATCACATCACACCATAACACATCGAACCGTATCACATCGCACCGTATCACATTGCACCGTAACACATGGCACCGTATCACATCGCACCGTATCATGTCACACCGTATCACATCGCACCATATCACATCGCACCGTATCATGTCACACCGTATCACATCGCACCATATCACATCGCACCGTAACACACGGCACCATATCACATCGCACCATATCATGTCACACCGTATCACATCGCACCATATCACATCGCACCGTATCTCATCGTATCACATCGCATCGTATCACATCGCACAGTATCACATTACAACGTATCACATCGCAATGTATCACATCGCACCGTATCACATCGCAGCGTATCACATCGCACTGCGTCACATCACACCATATCACATCGCACCGTATCACATCGCACCGTATCACACCGCAGCGTAACACATCGCAGCGTAACACATCACACCATAACACATCACACCGTATCACATCGCACCATATCACATCGCACCGTAACACGTCGCACCATAAAATGTCGCACCGTATCACATGGCACTGTCTCACGTCATATCGTATCACATCGCATCGTATCACGTCACATCGTATCACGTTGCACCATATCACATCGCACCGTAACACGTCGCACCATAAAACGTCACACCGTATCACGTCGCACTGTACCATGTCGCACCGTAACACATCGCACCGTATCACATCGCACCGTATCACATCGCACCATATCACATCGCACCATAACACATCGCACTGCATCACGTCACACCGTATCACATCGAACTGTATGACGTCGCACCATAACACGTCGCACCATAACACGTCGCACCCTATCACATCGCACCATTTCATGTCGCACCCTAACACATTGCACCGTAACATAATGGACCGTATCACATCTCACCATATCACTTCGCACCATATCACGTCGCACCTTATCATATCGCACAGTATCACATCGCATCATATCACGTCGCATCGTATCACGTCGCATCGTATCACATCGCATTCTACCACATAGCATCGTATCACATCGCACCGTATCACATCGCACCGTATCACATCACACCGTATCACAGTGCATCGTATCACATCGCACCATTTCACATCGCACCGTTTCACATCGCACCGTATCACATCGCACAGTATCACATTGCAACATATCACGTTGCATCATATCACGTCGCATCGTATCACATCGCAACGTATCACATCATACTGCATCACAACGCACTGCGTCACATCGCACCATATCACCTCGCACCGTATCACATCGCACAGTATCACATCACACCGTAACTCATTGCACCGTATCACATCACATCTTATCACATCGCACCGTAACACATCGCACCATATCACATCACACCGTATCACATTGCATTGTATCACATCGCACCATAACACATCGAACCGTATTACATCGCATCATATCACGTCGCATCGTATCACACCGCATCTTACCACATAGCATCGTATCACATCGCACCGTATCACATCGCACCATATCACATCACACCGTATCACATTGCATCGTATCACATCGCACCATTTCACATCGCACCGTCTCACATTGCATCGTATCACATCGCAACATAACACATCGAACCGTATCACATCGCACCGTATCACATCGCACCATATCACATCGCATAATATCACATCACAACTTATCACATCGCACCGTATCACATTGAACCGTAACACATGGCACCGTATCACATCGCACCGTATCATGTCACACCGTATCACATCGCACCATATCACATCGCACCGTATCATGTCACACCGTATCACATCACACCATATCACATCGCACCGTAACACACGGAACCATATCACATCGCACCATATCATGTCACACCGTATCACATCGCACCATATCAAATCATACCGTATCGCATCGTATCACGTCGCATCGTATCACATCGCAATGTATCACATCACACTGCATCACAACGCACTGCGTCACATCGCACCATATCACCTCACACTGTATCACATCGCACAGTATCACATCACACCGTAACTCATTGCACCGTATCACATCACATCTTATCACATCGCATCGTAACACATCGCACCATATCACATCGCACCGTATCACATTGCATCGTATCACATCACACCATAACACATCGAACCGTATCACATCGCACCATATCACATCGCACCATATCACATCGCACCGTATCATGTCACACCGTATCACATCGCATCATATCACGTCGCATCGTATCACGTCGCATCGTATCACATCGCATTCTACCACATAGCATCGTATCACATCGCACCGTATCACATCGCACCGTATCACATCACACCGTATCACAGTGCATCGTATCACATCGCACCATTTCACATCGCACCGTTTCACATCGCACCGTATCACATCGCACAGTATCACATTGCAACATATCACGTTGCATCATATCACGTCGCATCGTATCACATCGCAACGTATCACATCATACTGCATCACAACGCACTGCGTCACATCGCACCATATCACCTCGCACCGTATCACATCGCACAGTATCACATCACACCGTAACTCATTGCACCGTATCACATCACATCTTATCACATCGCACCGTAACACATCGCACCATATCACATCGCACCGTATCACATTGCATTGTATCACATCGCACCATAACACATCGAACCGTATTACATCGCATCATATCACGTCGCATCGTATCACACCGCATCTTACCACATAGCATCGTATCACATCGCACCGTATCACATCGCACCATATCACATCACACCGTATCACATTGCATCTTATCACATCGCACCATTTCACATCGCACCGTCTCACATTGCATCGTATCACATCGCAACATAACACATCGAACCGTATCACATCGCACCGTATCACATCGCACCATATCACATCGCATAATATCACATCACAACTTATCACATCGCACCGTATCACATTGAACCGTAACACATGGCACCGTATCACATCGCACCGTATCATGTCACACCGTATCACATCGCACCATATCACATCGCACCGTATCATGTCACACCGTATCACATCACACCATATCACATCGCACCGTAACACACGGAACCATATCACATCGCACCATATCATGTCACACCGTATCACATCGCACCATATCAAATCGCACCGTATCGCATCGTATCAAGTCGCATCGTATCACATCGCAATGTATCACATCACACTGCATCACAACGCACTGCGTCACATCGCACCATATCACCTCACACTGTATCACATCGCACAGTATCACATCACACCGTAACTCATTGCACCGTATCACATCACATCTTATCACATCGCATCGTAACACATCGCACCATATCACATCGCACCGTATCACATTGCATCGTATCACATCACACCATAACACATCGAACCGTATCACATCGCACCATATCACATCGCACCATATCACATCGCACCGTATCATGTCACACCGTATCACATCGCACCATATCACCTCGCACCGTATCATGTCACACCGTATCACATCGCACCATATCACATCGCACCGTATCGCATCGTATCACATCGCACCGTATCACATCGTATCACATCGCACCGTAACACACGGCACCATATCACATCGCACCGTATCACATCGCACCGTATCACATCGCACTGTATCACATCGTACTGTATCACATCGCACCGTATCACATCGCATCGTATCACATTGCACCGTATCATGTCGCACCGTATCACATCGCACCATAACACGTCGCACCGTAACACGTCACACCGTATCACATCACACCATATCACGTCGCACCGTTTCACATTGCACCGTATCACGTCTCACCGTATCATGTCGCACCATATCAAATCACATCGTATCACATCGCACTGTTTCACATTGCACCGTATCACATCGCACCGTATCACATCGCACCATATCATAATGGACCGTATCACATCGCATCGTAACACATCGCACCGTATCACATCGCACCGTATCACATCGCACCGTATCACATCGCACCGTATCACATCGCATCGTAACTCATCGCACCGTATCACAACGCACCATATCACATCGCACCATATTACATTGCACAGTATGACATCGCACAGTATCACATCGCAACATATCACATCGCATCGTATGACATCGCATCGTATGACGTCGCATCATATCACATCGCACCGTATCACATCGCACTGCGTCACATCACACCTTAACACATCGCAGCGTAACACATCACACCGTAACACATCGCAGCGTAACACATCGCACCGTATCACGTCGCACCGTATCACATCACATCACACTGTATCACATCGCACCGTATCACATCGTAGCGTAACACATCACACCATATCACATCACACTGTATCACATCGCACCGTATCACGTAACACTGTATCACGTCGCATCGTATCATGTCGCACCATATTACGTCGCACCATATCACATCGCACTGTATCACATCGCACCGTGTAAGATCGCATCGTATCACATCACATCGTATCACATTATACCGTCACACGTCACACCGTATCACGTCGCACCGTGTCACATCGCACCATGTCACATCGCACCGTGTCACATCGCACCATATCACATCAGACTGTATCACATCGCACCGTATCACATAGCACCATATCACATCGCACCATATCGCATCGCACAGTATCACATCGCAACGTGTCACATCGCAACGTATGACATCACATCGTATGACGTCGCATCATATCACATCGCATCGTATCACATCGCACCGTATCAAATCGCATCCTATCACATCACACCATATCACATCGCACCATATCACATCGCACCATATCACATTGCACAGTATGACATCGCACAGTATCACATCGCAACGTATCACATCGCATCGTATGACATCGCATCGTATGACGTCGCATCATATCACATCGCACCGTATCACATCGCACTGCGTCACATCACACCGTAACACATCGCAGCGTAACACATCACACCGTAACACATCGCAGCGTAACACATCGCACCGTATCACGTCGCACCATATCACATCACATCACACCGTATCACATCGCACCGTATCACACCGCAGCGTAACACATCACACCATATCACATCACACCGTATCACATCGCACCGTATCACGTCGCACTGTATCACGTCACATCGTATCATGTCGCACCGTATCACGTCGCACCATATCACATCGCGCCGTATCACATCACAGCGTATCAGATCGCATCGTATCACATCGCATCGTATCACATTATACCGTCACACGTCACACCGTATCACGTCGCACTGTGTCACAACGCACCGTATCAAATTGCATCGTATCACATCGCACCGTATCACATCGGACCGTATCACATCGCACTGTATCACGTCGCACCATATCACATCGCACCATATCACATCGCACAGTATCACATCGCAACGTATCACATCGCAACGTATGACATCGCATCGTATGACGTTGCATCATATCACATCACACCGTATCACATCGCACTGCGTCACATCACACCGTAACACATCGCAGCGTATCACATCGCACCGTATCACATCACACCGTATCACATCGCACCGTATCACATCACACCTTATCATGTCGCACCGTATCACATCACACCATATCACATCGCATCGTATCACATTATACCGTCACAGGTCGCACCGTATCACATCGCACCATGTCACATCGTACCGTATCACATCGCACCATGTCACATCGCACCGTGTCACATCGCATCATATCACATCACACCGTATCACATCGCATCGTATCACATTGCATCGTAGCAAATCACACTGTATCACATCGCTCCGTATCACATTGCACCGTATCACATTGCACCGTATCACGTCGCATCGTATCACGTTGCACCGTATCACATCGCACCGTAACACGTCGCACCATAAAACGTCACACCGTATCACGTCGCACTGTACCACGTCGCACCGTAACACATCGCACCGTATCACATCACACCGTATCACATCGCACCATATCACATCGCACCATAACACATCGCACCATATCACGTCACACCAAATCACATCGAACTGTAACACGTCGCACCATAACACGTCGCACCATAACACGTTGCACCCTATCACATCGCACCATTTCATGTCGCATCCTAACACATCGCACCGTAACATAATGGACCATATCACATCTCACCATATCACATCGCACCGTATCACGTCGCACCTTATCATATCGCACAGTATCACATCGCATCATCTCACGTCGCATCGTATCACGTCACATCGTATCACATCGCATCCTACCACATAGCATCGTATCACATCGCACCGTATCACATCGCACCGTATCACATCACACCGTTTCACATCGCACCGTATCACATCGCACAGTATCACATTGCAACAAATCACGTCGCACCGTATCACATCGCACCGTATCATATCACATCGTATCACATCGCACTGTATCACATTGCACCGTAACACATCACACCGTATCACATCGCACCGTATCACATCGCACTGTATCACATCGCATCGTAACGCATCGCACCGTATCACATCGCACCATATCACATCGCACCGTATCACGTCGCACCTTATCATATCGCACAGTATCACATCGCATCATATCACGTCGCATCGTATCACGTCACATCGTATCACATCGCATCCTACCACATAGCATCGTATCACATCGCACAGTATCACATCGCACCGTATCACATCACACCGTATCACAATGCATCGTATCACATCGCACCATTTCACATCGCACCGTTTCACATCGCACCGTATCACATCGCACAGTATCACATTGCAACAAATCACGTTGCATCATATCACATCGCATCGTATCACATCGCAACGTATCACATCATACTGCATCACAACGCACTGCGTCACATCGCACCATATCACCTCGCACCATATCACATCGCACAGTATCACATCACATCTTATCACATCGCACCGTAACACATCGCACCATATCACATCGCACCGTATCACATTGCATTGTATCACATCGCACCATAACACATCGAACCGTATTACATCGCATCGTATCACGTCGCATCGTATCACATCACATCCTACCACATAGCATCGTATCACGTCGCACCGTATCACATCGCACCATATCACATCACACCGTATCACATTGCATCGTATCACATTGCACCATTTCACATCGCACCGTATCACATTGCATCGTATCACATCGCACCATAACACATCGAACCGTATCACATCGCACCGTATCACATCGCACCATATCACATCGCACAGTATCACATCACAACTTATCACATTGCACCGTATCACATTGCACCATAACACATGGCACCGTATCACATCGCACCATATCATGTCACACCGTATCACATCGCACCATATCACATCGCACCGTATCATATCACACCGTATCACATCGCACCATATCACATCGCACCGTAACACACAGAACCATATCACATCGCACCATATCATGTCACACCATATCACATCGCACCATATCAAATCGCAGCGTATCGCATCGTATCACATCGCACCATATCACATCATATCACATCGCACCATAACACACGGCACCGTATCACATCGCAGCGTATCACATCGCACCGTATCACATCGCACCGTATCACATCGCACCTTATCACATCGCACCGTATCACATCGCACCATATCACATCGCACTGTATCACATCGCACCGTATCACATCGCATCGTATCACATTGCACCGTATCATGTCGCACCGTATCACATCGCACCGTAACACGTCGCACCGTAACACGTCACACCGTATCACATCACACAATATCACGTCGCACCGTATCACATTGCACCGTATCACGTCGCACCGTATCACATCGCACCGTATCATATCACATCGTATCACATCGCACTGTATCACATTGCACCGTAACACATCACACCGTATCACATCGCACCGTATCACATCGCACCGTATCACATCGCATCGTAACGCATCGCACCGTATCACATCGCACCATATCACATCGCACCGTATCACGTCGCACCTTATCATATCGCACAGTATCACATCGCATCATATCACGTCGCATCGTATCACGTCACATCGTATCACATCGCATCCTACCACATAGCATCGTATCACATCGCACCGTATCACATCGCACCGTATCACATCACACCGTATCACAATGCATCGTATCACATCGCACCATTTCACATCGCACCATTTCACATCGCACCGTATCACATCGCACAGTATCACATTGCAACAAATCACGTTGCATCATATCACATCGCATCGTATCACATCGCAACGTATCACATCATACTGCATCACAACGCACTGCGTCACATCGCACCATATCACCTCGCACCATATCACATCGCACAGTATCACATCACATCTTATCACATCGCACCGTAACACATCGCACCATATCACATCGCACCGTATCACATTGCATTGTATCACATCGCACCATAACACATTGAACCGTATTACATCGCATCGTATCACATCGCATCGTATCACATCACATCCTACCACATAGCATCGTATCACGTCGCACCGTATCACATCGCACCATATCACATCACACCGTATCACATTGCATCGTATCACATCGCACCATTTCACATCGCACCGTATCACATTGCATCGTATCACATCGCAACATTACACATCGAACCGTATCACATCGCACCGTATCACATCGCACCATATCACATCGCACAGTATCACATCACAACTTATCACATCACACCGTATCACATTGCACCGTAACACATGGCACCGTATCACATCGCACCATATCATGTCACACCGTATCACATCGCACCATATCACATCGCACCGTATCATGTCACACCGTATCACATCTCACCATATCACATCGCACCGTAACACACGGAACCATATCACATCGCACCATATCATGTCACACCGTATCACATCGCACCATATCAAATCGCACCGTATCGCATCGTATCACATCGCACCATATCACATCGTATCACATCGCACCGTAACACACGGCACCATATCACATCGCACCGTATCACATCACACCGTATCACATCGCAGCGTATCACATCGCACCGTATCACATCGCACCGTAACACATCGCACCTTATCACATCGCACCATATCACATCGCACTGTATCACATCGCACCGTATCACATCGCATCGTATCACATTGCACCGTATCATGTCGCACCGTATCACATCGCACCGTAACACGTCGCACCGTAACACGTCACACCGTATCACATCACACCATATCACGTCGCACCGTATCACATTGCACCGTATCACGTCGCACCGTATCACGTCGCACCGTATCACATCACATCGTATCACATCGCACTGTATCACATTGCACCGTAACACATCGCACCGTATCACATCACACCGTATCATAATGGCCGTATCACATCGCATCGTAACACATCACACCGTATCACATCGCACCGTATCACATCGCACCGTATCACATCGCATCGTAACGCATCGCACCGTATCACATCGCACCATATCACATCGCACCATATCACATCGCACCATATCACATTGCACAGTATGACAGCGCACAGTATCACATCGCAACGTATCACATCGCATCATATGACATCGCATCGTATGACGTCGCATCATGTCACATCGCACCGTATCACATCGCCCTGCGTCACATCACACCTTAACACATCGCAGCGTAACACATCACACCGTAACACATCGCAGCGTAGCACATCGCACCGTATCACGTCGCACCGTATCACATCACATCACACCGTATCACATCGCACCGTATCACATCGCAGCATAACACATCACACCATATCACATCAAACTGTATCACATCGCACCGTATCACGTAACACTGTATCACGTCGCATCGTATCATGTTGCACCGTATCACGTCGCACCATATCACATCGCACCGTATCACATCGCACCGTGTCAGATCGCATCGTATCACATCGCATCGTATCACATTATACCGTCACACGTCACACCGTATCACGTCGCACCGTGTCACATCGCACCATGTCACATCGCACCGTTTCACATCGCACCGTATCACATTGCATCATATCACGTCGCACCGTATCACATCGGACCGTATCACATCGCACCGTATCACATCGCACCATATCACATCGCACCATATCACATCGCAACGTGTCACTTCGCAACGTATGACATCGCATCGTATGACGTCGCATCATATCATATCGCATCGTATCACATCGCACCGTATCACATCGCATCGTATCACATCACACCATATCACATCGCACCATATCACATCACACCATATCACATTGCACAGTATGACATCGCACAGTATCACATCGCAACGTATCACATCGCATCATATGACATCGCATCGTATGACGTCGCATCATATCACATCGCACCGTATCACATCGCACCATATCACATCACACCGTATCACATTGCATCGTATCACATCGCACCATTTCACATCGCACCGTATCACATTGTATCGTATCACATCGCAACATAACACATCGAACCGTATTACATCGCACCGTATCACATCGCACCATATCACATCGCACAGTATCACATCACAACTTATCACATCACACCGTATCACATTGCACCGTAACACATGGCACCGTATCACATCGCACCATATCATGTCACACCGTATCACATCGCACCATATCACATCGCACCGTATCATGTCACACCGTATCACATCGCACCATATCACATCGCACCGTAACACACGGAACCATATCACATCGCACCATATCATGTCACACCGTATCACATCGCACCATATCAAATCGCACCGTATCGCATCGTATCACATCGCACCATATCACATCGTATCACATCGCACCGTAACACACGGCACCATATCACATCGCACCGTATCACATCACACCGTATCACATCGCAGCGTATCACATCGCACCGTATCACATCGCACCGTATCACATCGCACCTTATCACATCCCACCATATCACATCGCACTGTATCACATCGCACCGTATCACATCGCATCGTATCACATTGCACCGTATCATGTCGCACCGTATCACATCGCACCGTAACACGTCGCACCGTAACACGTCACACCTTATCACATCACACCATATCACGTCGCACCGTATCACATTGCACCGTATCACGTCGCACCGTATCACGTCGCACCGTATCACATCACATCGTATCACATCGCACTGTATCACATTGCACCGTAACACATCGCACCGTATCACATCACACCGTATCATAATGGCCGTATCACATCGCATCGTAACACATCACACCGTATCACATCGCACCGTATCACATCGCACCGTATCACATCGCATCGTAACGCATCGCACCGTATCACATCGCACCATATCACATCGCACCATATCACATCGCACCATATCACATTGCACAGTATGACAGCGCACAGTATCACATCGCAACGTATCACATCGCATCATATGACATCGCATCTTATGACGTCGCATCATGTCACATCGCACCGTATCACATCGCCCTGCGTCACATCACACCTTAACACATCGCAGCGTAACACATCACACCGTAACACATCGCAGCGTAGCACATCGCACCGTATCACGTCGCACCGTATCACATCACATCACACCGTATCACATCGCACCGTATCACATCGCAGCATAACACATCACACCATATCACATCACACTGTATCACATCGCACCGTATCACGTAACACTGTATCACGTCGCATCGTATCATGTTGCACCGTATCACGTCGCACCATATCACATCGCACCGTATCACATCGCACCGTGTCAGATCGCATCGTATCACATCGCATCGTATCACATTATACCGTCACACGTCACACCGTATCACGTCGCACCGTGTCACATCGCACCATGTCACATCGCACCATGTCACATCGCACCGTATCAAATTGCATCATATCACGTCGCACCGTATCACATCGGACCGTATCACATCGCACAGTATCACATCGCACCATATCACATCGCACCATATCACATCGCAACGTGTCACTTCGCAACGTATGACATCGCATCGTATGACGTCGCATCATATCACATCGCATCGTATCACATCGCACCGTATCACATCGCATCGTATCACATCACACCATATCACATCGCACCATATCACATCACACCATATCACATTGCACAGTATGACATCGCACAGTATCACATCGCAACGTATCACATCGCATCATATGACATCGCATCGTATGACGTCGCATCATATCACATCGCACCGTATCACATCGCACTGCGTCACATCACACTGTAACACATCGCAGCGTAACACATCACACCGTAACACATCGCAGCGTAACACATCGCACCGTATCACGTCACACCGTATCACATCACATCACACCGTATCACATCGCACCGTATCACACCGCAGCGTAACACATCACACCATATCACATCACACCGTATCACATCGCGCCGTATCACATCACAGCTTATCAGATCGCATCGTATCACATCGCATCGTATCACATTATACCGTCACACGTCACACCGTATCACGTCGCACCGTGTCACAACGCACCATGTCACATCGCACCGTGTCACATCGCACCGTATCACATTGCATCATATCACATCGCACCGTATCACATTGGACCGTATCACATCGCACCGTATCACATCGCACCATATCACATCGCACAGTATCACATCGCAACGTGTCACATCGCAACGTATGACATCGCAACGTATGACATCGCATCGTATGATGTTGCATCATATCACATCGCACCGTATCACAACGCACTGCATCACATCACACCGTAACACATCGCAGCGTATCACATCGCACCGTATCACATCACACCGTATCACATCGCACCGTATCACATCACACCGTATCATGTCGCACCATATCACATCACACCGTAACACATCGCAGCGTATCACATCGCACCGTATCACATCACACCATATCACATCGCATCGTATCACATTATACCGTCACAGGTCGCACTGTATCACATCGCACCATGTCACATCGTACCGTATCACATCGCACCATGTCACATCGCACCGTGTCACATCGCATCATATCACATCACACCGTATCACATCGCATCGTATCACATTGCATCGTAGCACATCACACTGTATCACATCGCTCCGTATCACATTGCACCGTATCACATTGCACCGTATCACATCGCATCGTATCACATCGCATCGTATCACATCGCACCGTATCACATCACACTGTGTCACATCGCATTGTATCACTTCGCACCGTATCACATCGCATCATATCACATCACATCGTATCACATCGCACCGTATCACATCGCATCGTAACACATCGCACTGTATCACATCGCACCGTATCACCTCGCACCATATCACATCGCACAGTATGACATCTCACAGTATCACATCGCAACGTATCACATCGCATCGTAACACATCACTCTTTATCACATCGCACCGTATCACATCACACCGTATCACATCGCATCGTAACACATCGGATCGTATCACATCGCACCGTAACATATCGCAGCGTAACACATCACACCATATCACATCACACTATATCACATCACACCGTATCACATCGCACAGTATCACATCACATTGTATCACATTGCACCGTGTCACATCGCACCATATCACATCGTATTGTATCACATCACACCGTGTCACATCGCACCATATCACATCGCACCGTATCTCATTGCATCGTATCACATCGCATCGTAACACATCGCACCGTATCACATCGCACCGTATCACATCGTATTGTAACACATCGCACCGTATCACATAGCACCGTTTCATAATGGACCGTATCACATCGCATCGTAACTGATCGCACCGTATCACATCGCACCGTATCACGTCGCACCATATCACATCGCAACGTATCACATCGCATCGTATCACATTATACCATCACACGTCGCACCGTATAACATCCCACCATATCATGTCGCATCGTATCACGTCACACCGTATCACGTCGCACCGTGTCACATCGCCCCATGTCACATCGCATCGTGTCACATCGCACCGTATCACATTGCATCGTATCACATCGCACTGAATCACATCGCACCATATCACATCGCACCGTATCACATCGCATCGTATCACATCGCACAGTATCACATCGCAACGTATCACATCGCAATGTATCACATCGCACCGTATCACATCGCACCGTATCACATCGCACTGCATCACATCACACCATATCACATCGCACCATATCACATCGCACCGTATCACATCACAGCGTAACACATCGCAGCGTAACGCATCACACCATATCACATCACACCGTATCACATCACACCATATCACATCGCACTGTATCACGTCGCACAATAACACGTCGCACCATAAAACGTCGCACCGTATCACATGGCACTGTATCACGTCACATCGTATCACATCGCACAGTGCCACATCGCACCGTATCACATTGCATCATATCAC
This sequence comes from Carcharodon carcharias, assembly GCF_017639515.1. Lineage (NCBI taxonomy): Eukaryota > Metazoa > Chordata > Chondrichthyes > Lamniformes > Lamnidae > Carcharodon > Carcharodon carcharias. The sequence continues at coordinate 34,622,941 of NC_054496.1, forward strand.
ATCGCACTGTATCACATCGCACCGTATCACATCGCACAGTATCAAATCGCAACGTATCACATCGCAATGTATCACATCGCACCGTATCACATCGCACCGTATCACAACGCACTGCGTCACATCACACCATATCACATCGCACCGTATCACATCACACCTTATCACATCGCAGCGTAACACATCGCACCGTATCACGTCGCACCTTATCATATCGCACAGTATCACATCGCACCGTATCAGATCGGATCATAACACATCATACCAAATCACATCGCACCATATCACGTCGCATCATATCACATCGCACCGTATCACATCGCACCATAACACATCGCAGCATAACACATCACACCATATCACATCACACTATATCACATCGCACCGTATCACATCGCACCGTGTCACATCACACCATATCGCATCGCACCGTATCACATTGCACAGTATCACATCACATCGTATCACATCGCACCGTATCACATCGCACCGTGTCACATCACACCATATCACATCGCACCGTATCACATCGCACCGTATCTCATTGCATCGTATCACATTGCACCGTATCACATCGCAATGTAACACATCGCACCGTATCACATCGTACCGTATCATAATGGACCGTATCACATCGCATCGTAACTCATCGCACCGTATCACGTCACACCGTATCACATCGCACCGTATCACATCGCATCGTAACACATCGCACCGTATCACATCGCACCGTATCACATCGCACCATATCACATTGCACCGTATCACCTCGCACAGTATCACATCGCACAGTATCACATCACACAGTATCACATCGCAACATAACACATCACAATGTATCACATCGCACCGTATCACATCGCACCGTATCACATCGCAGCGTAACACATCGCAGCGTAACACATCACACCATATCACATCACACCATATCACATCGCACCATATCACATCGCACTGTATCACGTCGCATCGTATCACGTCGCACCGTATCACGTCACACCATAACACATCTCACCGTATCACATCGCACCGTATCACATCGCATCGTATCACACTATACCGTCACACGTCGCACTGTATCACATCGCACCGTATCACATCACACCGTATCAAATCGCACCATATCACATCGCACCATAACACATCGCACCGTATCACGTCACACCGTATCACATCGAACCGTATCTGTTCGCACCATAACACATCGCACCATAACACGTCACACCCTATCACGTCGCACCATTTCATGTCACACCGTAACACATCGCACCGTATCATAACGGACCATATCACATCGCACCATATCACATCGCACAGTATCACATCGCATCATATCACGTCGCATCGTATCAGGTTGCATCGTATCACATCGCATCCTTCCACATCGAACCGTATCACATCGCACCTTATCATATCGCACCGTATCACATCGCACAATATCACATCGCACTGTATCACATCACAACGTATCACATCACACCGTATCACATCGCACCATATCACATCGCACCGTATCACATTGCATCATATCACATCGCACCATATCACATCGCACCATATCACATTGCATCGTATCACATCGCACCGTATCACATCGCACCGTTTCACATCGCACCATATCACATCGCACAGTATCACATTGCAACGTATCACATTGCATTATATCACGTCACATCTTATCACATCGCAACGTATCACATCACACTGCATCACAACGCACTGCGTCACATCGCACCATATCACCTCGCACCGTATCACATCGCAAAGTATCACATCGCACCGTATCACATCGCACCGTATCACAACGCACTGCGTCACATCACACCATATCACATCGCACCGTATCACATCACACCTTATCACATCGCAGCGTAACACATCGCACCGTATCACGTCGCACCTTATCATATCGCACAGTATCACATCGCACCGTATCAGATCGGATCATAACACATCATACCAAATCACATCGCACCATATCACGTCGCATCATATCACATCGCACCGTATCACATCGCACCATAACACATCGCAGCATAACACATCACACCATATCACATCACACTATATCACATCGCACTGTATCACGTCGCACTGTATCACGTCGCATCGTATCACATCGCACCGTATCACATCGCACCGTGTCACATCACACCATATCGCATCGCACCGTATCACATTGCACAGTATCACATCACATCGTATCACATCGCACCTTATCACATCGCACCGTGTCACATCACACCATATCACATCGCACCGTATCACATCGCACCGTATCTCATTGCATCGTATCACATTGCACCGTATCACATCGCAATGTAACACATCGCACCGTATCACATCGTACCGTATCATAATGGACCGTATCACATCGCATCGTAACTCATCGCACCGTATCACGTCACACCGTATCACATCGCACCGTATCACATCGCATCGTAACACATCGCACCGTATCACATCGCACCGTATCACATCGCACCATATCACATTGCACCGTATCACCTCGCACAGTATCACATCGCACAGTATCACATCACACAGTATCACATCGCAACATAACACATCACAATGTATCACATCGCACCGTATCACATCGCACCGTATCACATCGCAGCGTAACACATCGCAGCGTAACACATCACACCATATCACATCACACCATATCACATCGCACCATATCACATCGCACTGTATCACGTCGCATCGTATCACGTCGCACCGTATCACGTCACACCATATCACGTCGCACTGTATCACATCGCACCATAACACATCTCACCGTATCACATCGCACCGTATCACATCGCATCGTATCACACTATACCGTCACACGTCGCACTGTATCACATCGCACCGTATCACATCACACCGTATCAAATCGCACCATATCACATCGCACCATAACACATCGCACCGTATCACGTCACACCGTATCACATCGAACCGTATCTGTTCGCACCATAACACATCGCACCATAACACGTCACACCCTATCACGTCGCACCATTTCATGTCACACCGTAACACATCGCACCGTATCATAACGGACCATATCACATCGCACCATATCACATCGCACAGTATCACATCGCATCATATCACGTCGCATCGTATCAGGTTGCATCGTATCACATCGCATCCTTCCACATCGAACCGTATCACATCGCACCTTATCATATCGCACCGTATCACATCGCACAATATCACATCGCACTGTATCACATCACAACGTATCACATCACACCGTATCACATCGCACCATATCACATCGCACCGTATCACATTGCATCATAACACATTGCAACGTAACACATCACAATGTATCACATCGCACCATATCACATCGTACCGTATCACATCGCAGCGTAACACATCGCAGCGTAACACATCACACCATATCACATCACACCATTTCACATCGCACCATATCACATCGCACTGTATCACGTCGCATCGTATCACGTCGCACCGTATCACGTCACACCATATCACGTCGCACTGTATCACGTTGCACCGTAACACACCTCAACGTATCACATCGCACCGTATCACATCGCATCGTATCACACTATACCGTCACACGTCGCACTGTATCACATCGCACCATATCACATCACACCGTATCACATTACACCATATCACATCGCACCATAACACATCGCACCGTATTACGTCACACCGTATCATATCGAACCATATCTGTTCGCACCATAACACGTCGCACCATAACACGTCGCACCCTATCACTTCGCACCATTTCATGTCGCACCGTAACACATCGCACCGTATCATAACGGACCATATCACATAGCACCATATCACATCGCACAGTATCACATCGCATCATATCACGTCGCATCGTATCACGTTGCAACGTATCACATCGCATCCTTCCACATCGCACCTTATCATATCGCACCGTATCACATCGCAAAGTATCACATTGCAACGTATCACATTGCATTATATCACGTCGCATCTTATCACATCGCAATGTATCACATCACACTGCATCACAATGCACTGCGTCACATCGCACCATATCACCTCGCACCGTATCACATCGCAAAGTATCACATCACACCGTAACTCATTGCACCGTATCACATCGCATCATATCACATCGCACCGAATCACATCGCACCGTATCACATGGCACCATATCACATTGCACCGTATCACATCGCACCTTATCACATCGCACTGTATCACATCGCACCATAACACATCGAACCGTAACACATCGCACCGTATCACATCGCATCGTATCACATCGTACCATATCATGTCGCACCGTAACACGTCGCATCGTATCACATGGCACCGTATCACATCGCACCATTTCACGTTGCATCGTATCAAGACACACCATATCACGTCGCATCGTATCACATCACACCGTATCACAACGCACCGTATCACATCGCACAGTATGACATTGCAATGTATCACGTCGCATCGTATCACGTCGCATCGTAACACATCACAACGTATCACATCGGACCGTATCACATCGCACTGCGTCACATCGCACCATATCACATCGGACCGTATCATATCGCACAGTATCACTTCACACCTTATCACATCGCACCGTGTCACATCACACCGTATCACATTGCACCGTAACACATGGCACCATATCACATTGCACCGTAACACACGGCACCATATCACATCGCACCGTATCATGTCACACCGTTTCACATCGCACCGTATCACATTGCACCGTATCACTTCGCACCATATCACGTCGCACCGTTTCACATCGCATCGTATCACGTCACACCGTATCACATCGCAACGTTTCACATAGCACCATATCGCATCGCACCGTATCACATCGCACCGTATCACATCGCACCATATCACATCGCACCGTTTCACGTCGCACCATATCACATCGCACCATATCACGTCACACCGTATCACGTCGCACCGTATCACGTCGCACCGTATCACATCGCAAAGTATCACATTGCAACGTATCACGTTGCATCATATCACGTCGTATCGTATCACATCGCAACGTATCACCTCACACTGCATCACAACGCACTGCGACACATCGCACCATATCACCTCGCACCGTATCACATCGCAAAGTAGCACATCACACCGTAACTCATTGCACCGTATCACATCGCATCGTATCACATCGCACCGTAACACATCGCACCATATCACATCGCACCGTATCACATCGCACCATATCACATCGCAACTTATCACATCGCACCGTATCACATCGCACCGTATCACATCGCACCTTATCACATCGCACCTTATCACATCGCACCGTATCACATCGCACCGTATCACATCGCATCGTATCACATCGCACCGTAACATGTCGCACCATAACATGTCGCACCGTATCACATCACACCGTGTCACATTGCACCGTATCACGTCGCACCGTGTCACATCGCACCATATCATGTCGCACCGTATCACGTCGCACCGTATCACGTCACACCGTGTCGCATCGCACCATGTCACATCGCACCGCGTCACATCGCACCGTATCACATCGCACCGTATCACTTTGCTTCGTATCACATCGCACTGTATCACATCGCATCATATCACATCGTACCGTATCATGTCGCACCGTAGCACGTCGCATCGTATCACATCGCACCGTATCACATCGCACCATATCACATTGCATCGTATCACATCAAACTGTATCACATTGCACCGTATCACATCGCACCATATCACATCCCACCATATCACATCGCACAGTATCACATCGCATCATATCACGTCGCATCATATCACGTTGCATCGTATCACATCGCATCCTTCCACATCGCACCGTATCACATCGCACCTTATCATATCGCACCGTATCACATCGCAGAATAACACATCGAACCGTATCACATCACAACGTATCACATCGCACCGTATCACATCGCACCCTATCGCATCGCACCGTATCACATTGCATCGTATCACATCGCACCTTATCACATCGCACCGTTTCACATCGCACCATATCACATCGCACAGTATCACATTGCAACGTATCACATTGCATTATATCACGTCGCATCTTATCACATCGCAACGTATCACATCACACTGCATCACAATGCACTGCGTCACATCGCACCATATCACCTCGCACCGTATCACATCGCAAAGTATCACATCACACCGTAACTCATTGCACCGTATCACATCGCATCATATCACATCGCACCGAATCACATCGCACCGTATCACATGGCACCATATCACATTGCACCGTATCACATCGCACCTTATCACATCGCACTGTATCACATCGCACCATAACACATCGAACCGTAACACATCGCACCGTATCACATCGCATCGTATCACATCGTACCATATCATTTCGCACCGTAACACGTCGCATCGTATCACATCGCACCGTATCACATCGCACCATTTAACGTCGCATCGTATCAAGTCACACCGTATCACGTCGCATCGTATCACATCACACCGTATCACAATGCACCGTATCACATCGCACAGTATGACATTGCAATGTATCACGTCGCATCGTATCACGTCGCATCGTAACACATCACAACGTATCACATCGGACCATATCACATCGCACTGCGTCACATCGCACCTTATCACATCGCACCATATCACATCGGACCGTATCATATCGCACAGTATCACTTCACACCTTATCACATCGCACCGTGTCACATCACACCGTATCACATTGCACCGTAACACATGGCACCATATCACATTGCACCGTAACACACGGCACCATATCACATCGCACCGTATCATGTCACACCGTATCACATCGCACCATATCACATCGCACCGTATCGCATCGTATCACATCGCACCGTAACACACGGCACCATATCACATCGCACCGTATCACATCGCACCGTATCACATCGCACCTTATCACATCGCACCGTATCACATCGCACCGTATCACATCGCACCTTATCACATCGCACCTTATCGCATCGCACCGTATCACATCGCACCGTATCACATCGCATCGTATCACATCGCACCGTAACATGTCGCACCATAACATGTCGCACCGTATCACATCACACCGTGTCACATTGCACCGTATCACGTCGCACCGTGTCACATCGCACCATATCATGTCGCACCGTATCACGTCGCACCGTATCACGTCACACCGTGTCGCATCGAACCATGTCATATCGCACCGCGTCACATCGCACCGTATCACATCGCACCGTATCACTTTGCTTCGTATCACATCGCACTGTATCACATCGCATCATATCACATCGTACCGTATCATGTCGCACCGTAGCACGTCGCATCGTATCACATCGCACCGTATCACATCGCACCATATCACATTGCATCGTATCACATCAAACTGTATCACATTGCACCGTATCACATCGCACCATATCACATCCCACCATATCACATCGCACAGTATCACATCGCATCATATCACGTCGCATCATATCACGTTGCATCGTATCACATCGCATCCTTCCACATCGCACCGTATCACATCGCACCTTATCATATCGCACCGTATCACATCGCACAATAACACATCGAACCGTATCACATCACAACGTATCACATCGCACCGTATCACATCGCACCCTATCGCATCGCACCGTATCACATTGCATCGTATCACATCGCATCCTTCCACATCGCACCGTATCACATCGCACCTTATCATATCGCACCGTATCACATCGCACGATAACACATCGCACCGTATCACATCACAACGTATCACATCGCACCGTATCACATCGCACCCTATCGCATCGCACCGTATCACATTGCATCGTATCACATCGCACCTTATCACATCGCACCGTTTCACATCGCACCATATCACATCGCACAGTATCACATTGCAACGTATCACATTGCATTATATCACGTCGCATCTTATCACATCGCAACGTATCACATCACACTGCATCACAATGCACTGCGTCACATCGCACCATATCACCTCGCACCGTATCACATCGCAAAGTATCACATCACACCGTAACTCATTGCACCGTATCACATCGCATCATATCACATCGCACCGAATCACATCGCACCGTATCACATGGCACCATATCACATTGCACCGTATCACATCGCACCTTATCACATCGCACTGTATCACATCGCACCATAACACATCGAACCGTAACACATCGCACCGTATCACATCGCATCGTATCACATCGTACCATATCATGTCGCACCGTAACACGTCGCATCGTATCACATCGCACCGTATCACATCGCACCATTTCACGTCGCATCGTATCAAGTCACACCGTATCACGTCGCATCGTATCACATCACACCGTATCACAATGCACCGTATCACATCGCACAGTATGACATTGCAATGTATCACGTCGCATCGTATCACGTCGCATCGTAACACATCACAACGTATCACATCGGACCGTATCACATCGCACTGCATCACATCGCACCTTATCACATCGCACCATATCACATCGGACCGTATCATATCGCACAGTATCACTTCACACCTTATCACATCGCACCGTGTCACATCACACCGTATCACATTGCACCGTAACACATGGCACCATATCACATTGCACCGTAACACACGGCACCATATCACATCGCACCGTATCATGTCACACCGTATCACATCGCACCATATCACATCGCACCGTATCGCATCGTATCACATCGCACCGTAACACACGGCACCATATCACATCGCACCGTATCACATCGCACCGTATCACATCGCACCGTATCACATTGCACCGTATCACTTCGCACCATATCATGTCGCACCATTTCACATCGCATCGTATCATGTCACACCGTATCATATCGCAACGTTTCACATCGCACCATATCGCATCGCACTGTATCACATCGCACCGTATCACATCGCACAGTATCACATCGCACCGTTTCACGTCGCACCATATCACATCGCACCATATCACGTCGCACCGTATCACGTCGCACCGTATCACATCGCACCGTATCACATCGCATCGTATCACATCGCACCGTAACACGTCGCACCATAACATGTCGCACCATATCACATCACACCGTGTCACATTGCATCGTATCACGTCGCACCGTGTCACATCGCACCATATCATGTCGCACTGTATCACGTCGCACCGTATCACATCACACCGTGTCACATCACACTATGTCACATCGCACCGTGTCACATCGCACCGTATCACATCGCACCATATCACTTTGCTTCGTATCACATCGCACTGTATCACATCGCACTTTATCACATCGCATCATATCACATCGTACCGTATCATGTCGCACCGTTGCACGTCGCATCGTATCACATCGCACCGCATCACATCGCACCATATCACATTGCATCGTATCACATCAAACTGTATCACATCACACCGTATCACTTTGCTTCGTATCACATCGCACTGTATCACATCGCATCATATCACATCGTACCGTATCATGTTGCACCGTAGCACGTCGCATCGTATCACATCGCACCATATCACATCGCACCATATCACATTGCATCGTATCACATCAAACGGTATCACATCGCACCGTATCACATCGCACCATATCACATCGCACCTTATCGCATCGCACCGTATCACATCGCACCGTATCACATCGCATCGTATCACATCGCACCGTAACATGTCGCACCATAACATGTCGCACCGTATCACATCACACCGTGTCACATTGCACCGTATCACGTCGCACCGTGTCACATCGCACCATATCATGTCGCACCGTATCACGTCGCACCGTATCACGTCACACCGTGTCGCATCGCACCATGTCACATCGCACCGCGTCACATCGCACCGTATCACATCGCACCATATCACTTTGCTTCGTATCACATCGCACTGTATCACATCGCATCATATCACATCGTACCGTATCATGTCGCACCGTAGCACGTCGCATCGTATCACATCGCACCGTATCACATCGCACCATATCACATTGCATCGTATCACATCAAACTGTATCACATTGCACCGTATCACATCGCACCATATCACATCCCACCATATCACATCGCACAGTATCACATCGCATCATATCACGTCGCATCATATCACGTTGCATCGTATCACATTGCATCCTTCCACATCGCACCGTATCACATCGCACCTTATCATATCGCACCGTATCACATCGCACGATAACACATCGCACCGTATCACATCACAACGTATCACATCGCACCGTATCACATCGCACCCTATCGCATCGCACCGTATCACATTGCATCGTATCACATCGCTCCTTATCACATCGCACCGTTTCACATCGCACCATATCACATCGCACAGTATCACATTGCAACGTATCACATTGCATTATATCACGTCGCATCTTATCACATCGCAACGTATCACATCACACTGCATCACAATGCACTGCGTCACATCGCACCATATCACCTCGCACCGTATCACATCGCAAAGTATCACATCACACCGTAACTCATTGCACCGTATCACATCGCATCATATCACATCGCACCGAATCACATCGCACCGTATCACATGGCACCATATCACATTGCACCGTATCACATCGCACCTTATCACATCGCACTGTATCACATCGCACCATAACACATCGAACCGTAACACATCGCACCGTATCACATCGCATCGTATCACATCGCACCGTATCACTTTGCTTCGTATCACATCGCACTGTATCACATCGCACTTTATCACATCGCACCTTATCACATCGCACCGTATCACGTCACACCATGTCACATTGCACCATGTCACATCGCACCGTGTCACATCGCACCGTATCACATCGCACCGTATCACTTTGCTTCGTATCACATCGCACTGTATCACATCGCACTTTATCACATCGCATCATATCACATCGTACCGTATCATGTCGCACCGTAGCACGTCGCATCGTATCACATCGCACCGTATCACATCGCACCATATCACATTGCATCGTATCACATCAAACTGTATCACATCACACCGTATCACTTTGCTTTGTATCACATCGCACTGTATCACATCGCATCATATCACATCGTACCGTATCATGTCGCACCGTAGCACGTCGTATCGTATCACATCGCACCATATCACATCGCACCGTTTCACATCGCACCATATCACATCGCACAGTATCACATCGCAACGTATCACGTTGCATCATATCACGTCGCATCTTATCACATCGCAACGTATCACATCCCACTGCATCACAATGCACTGGGTCACATCGCATCATATCACCTCGCACTCTATCACATCGCACAGTATCACATCACACCGTAACTCATTGCACCGTATCACATCACATCGTATCACATTGCACCGTAACACATCGCACCGTATCACATCGCACCATATCACATTGCATCGTATCACATCGCACTGTATCACATCGCACCATAACACATCGAACCGTAACACATCGCACCGTGTCACATCGCATCGTATCACATCGTACCATATCATGTCGCACCATAACACGTCGCATAGTATCACATGGCACCGTATCACTTTGCACCATATGACGTCACATCGTATCAAGTCACACCGTCTCACGTCGCATCGTATCACATCGCACAGTATCACAACGCACCGTATCACATCGCATCGTATCACGTCGCATCGTATCACATCGCAACGTATCACATCGCACTGCGTCACATCGCAATGCGTCACATCGCACCATATCACATCGCACCATATCACATCGCACTGTATCATATCGCACCGTGTCACATCGCACCTTATCACATCGTACCATGTCACAACGCACCGTATCACGTCGCACAGTATCACATCGCACCTTATCACATCGCACCGTGTCACATCGCACCGTATCACATTGCACCGTAATACATGGCACCATATAACATCGCACCGTAACACACGGCACCATATCACATCGCACCGTATCATGTCACACCATATCACATCGCACCATATCACATGGCACCGTATCGCATCGTATCACATCGCACCATAACACACGGCACCATATCACATCGCACCATATCACATCGCACCGTATCACATCGCACCATATCACATTGCATCGTATCACATCAAACTGTATCACATCGCACCGTATCACATCGCACCATATCACATCGCACCATATCACATCGCACAGTATCACATCGCATCATATCACGTCGCATCATATCACGTTGCATCGTATCACATCGCATCCTTCCACATCGCACCGTATCACATCGCACCTTATCATATCGCACCGTATCACATCGCACAATAACACATCGCACCGTATCACATCACAACGTATCACATCACACTGCATCATAATGCACTGCGTCACATCGCACCATATCACCTCGCACCGTATCACATCGCAAAGTATCACATCACACCGTAACTCATTGCACCGTATCACATCGCATCATATCACATCGCACCGAATCACATCGCACCGTATCACATCGCACCGTATCACATCGCACCTTATCACATCGCACCTTATCACATCGCACCGTATCACATCGCACCGTATCACATCGCATCGTATCACATCGCACCGTAACACGTCGCACCATAACATGTCGCACCGTATCACATCACACCGTGTCACATTGCACTGTATCACGTCGCACCGTATCACATCGCACCATATCATGTCGCACCGTATCACATTGCATCGTATCACATCGCACCGTATCACATCGCACCGTTTCACATCGCACCATATCACATCGCACAGTATCACATTGCAACGTATCACATTGCATTATATCACGTCGCATCTTATCACATCGCAACGTATCACATCACACTGCATCACAATGCACTGCGTCACATCGCACCATATCACCTCGCACCGTATCACATCGCAAAGTATCACATCACACCGTAACTCATTGCACCGTATCACATCGCATCGTATCACATCGCACCGAATCACATCGCACCGTATCACATGGCACCATATCACATTGCACCGTATCACATCGCACCTTATCACATCGCACTGTATCACATCGCACCATAACACATCGAACTGTAACACATCGCACCGTATCACATCGCATCGTATCACATCGTACCATATCATGTCGCACCGTAACACGTCGCATCGTATCACATCGCACCGTATCACATCGCACCATTTCACGTCGCATCGTATCAAGTCACACCGTATCACGTCGCATCGTATCACATCACACCGTATCACAACGCACCGTATCACATCGCACAGTATGACATTGCAATGTATCACGTCGCATCGTATCACGTCGCATCGTAACACATCGCAACGTATCACATCGGACCGTATCACATCGCACTGAATCACATCGCACCATATCACATCGCACCATATCACATCGCACCGTATCATATCGCACAGTATCACTTCACACCTTATCACATCGCACCGTGTCACATCACACCGTATCACATTGCACCGTAACACATGGCACCGTATCACATTGCACCGTAACACACGGCACCATTTCACATCGCACCGTATCATGTCACACCGTATCACATCGCACCATATCACATTGCACCGTATCACATCGCACCGTATCACATCGCACCGTATCACATTGCACCATATCACTTCGCACCATATCACGTCGCACCGTTTCACGTCGCATTGTATCATGTCACACCGTATCACATCGCAACGTTTCACATCACACCATATCGCATCGCACCGTATCACATCGCACCTTATCACATCGCACCTTATCACATCGCACCGTATCACATCGCACCGTATCACATCGCATCGTATCACATCGCACCGTAACACGTCGCACCATAACATGTCGCACCGTATCACATCACACCGTGTCACATTGCACCGTATCACGTCGCTCCGTGTCACATCGCACCATATCATGTCACACCGTATCACGTCGCACCGTATCACGTCACACCATGTCACATTGCACCATGTCACATCGCACCGTGTCACATCGCACCGTATCACATCGCACCGTATCACTTTGCTTCGTATCACATCGCACTGTATCACATCGCACTTTATCACATCGCATCATATCACATCGTACCATATCATGTCGCACCGTAGCACGTCGCATCGTATCACATCGCACCGTATCACATCGCACCATATCACATTGCATCGTATCACATCAAACTGTATCACATCAGACCGTATCACTTTGCTTCGTATCACATCGCACTGTTTCACATCGCATCATATCACATCGTACCGTATCATGTCGCACCGTAGCACGTCACATCGTATCACATCGCACCATATCACATCGCACCATATCACATCGCACCGTTTCACATCGCACCATATCACATCGCACAGTATCACATTGCAACGTATCACGTTGCATCATATCACGTCGCATCTTATCACATCGCAACGTATCACATCCCACTGCATCACAATGCACTGGGTCACATCGCACCATATCACATCGCACTCTATCACATCGCACAGTATCACATCACACCGTAACTCATTGCACCGTATCACATCACATCGTATCACATTGCACCGTAACACATCGCACCGTATCACATCGCACCATATCACATTGCATCGTATCACATCGCACTGTATCACATCGCACCATAACACATCGAACCGTAACACATCGCAACGTGTCACATCGCATCGTATCACATCGTACCATATCATGTCGCACCATAACACGTCGCATAGTATCACATGGCACCGTATCACTTCGCACCATATCACGTCACATCGTATCAAGTCACACCGTATCACGTCGCATCGTATCACATCGCACAGTATCACAACGCACCGTATCACATCGCATCGTATCACGTCGCATCGTATCACATCGCAACGTATCACATCGCACTGCGTCACATCGCAATGCGTCACATCGCACCATATCACATCGCACCATATCACATCGCACCGTATCATATCGCACCGTGTCACATCGGACCTTATCACATCGTACCATGTCACAATGCACCGTATCACGTCGCACAGTATCACATCGCACCTTATCACATCGCACCGTGTCACATCGCACCGTATCACATTGCACCGTAATACATGGCACCATAACACATCGCACCGTAACACACGGCACCATATCACATCGCAACGTATCATGTCACACCATATCACATCGCACCATATCACATGGCACCGTATCGCATCGTATCACATCGCACCATAACACACGGCACCATATCACATCGCACCATATCACATCGCACCGTATCACATCGCACCATATCACATTGCATCGTATCACATCAAACTGTATCACATCGCACCGTATCACATCGCACCATATCACATCGCACCATATCACATCGCACAGTATCACATCGCATCATATCACGTCGCATCATATCACGTTGCATCGTATCACATCGCATCCTTCCACATCGCACCGTATCACATCGCACCTTATCATATCGCACCGTATCACATCGCACAATAACACATCGCACCGTATCACATCACAACGTATCACATCACACTGCATCACAATGCACTGCGTCACATCGCACCATATCACCTCACACCGTATCACATCGCAAAGTATCACATCACACCGTAACTCATTGCACCGTATCACATCGCATCATATCACATCGCACCGAATCACATCGCACCGTATCACATGGCACCATATCACATTGCACCGTATCACATCGCACCTTATCACATCGCACTGTATCACATCGCACCATAACACATCGAACCGTACACATCGCACCGTATCACATCGCATCGTATCACATCGTACCATATCATGTCGCACCGTAACACGTCGCATCGTATCACATGGCACCGTATCACATCGCACCATTTCACGTCGCATCGTATCAAGACACACCGTATCACGTCGCATCGTATCACGTCACACCGTATCACAACGCACCGTATCACATCGCACAGTATGACATTGCAATGTATCACGTCGCATCGTATCACGTCGCATCGTAACACATCGCAAAGTATCACATCGGACCGTATCACATCGCACTGCGTCACATTGCACCATATCACATCGCACCATATCACATCGCACCATATCATATCGCACAGTATCACTTCACACCTTATCACATCGCACCGTGTCACATCACACCGTATCACATTGCACCGTAACACATGGCACCATATCACATTGCACCGTAACACACGGCACCATATCACATCGCACCGTATCATGTCACACCGTATCACATCGCACCATATCACATCGCACCGTATCGCATCCTATCAATCGCACCGTAACACACGGCACCATATCACATCGCACCGTATCACATCGCACCGTATCACATCGCACCGTATCACATTGCACCGTATCACTTCGCCCATATCACGTCGCACCGTTTCACATCGCAAAGTATCACCTTGCAACATATCACGTTGCATCATATCACGTCGCACCGTTTCACGTCGCATCGTATCATGTCACACCGTATCACATCGCACCGTATCACATCGCACCGTATCACATCGCACCGTATCACATCGCACCATTTCACGTCGCACCATATCACATCGCACCATATCATGTCGCACCGTATCAGGTCGCACCGTATCACATCGCATCGTATCACATCGCACCGTATCACATCGCACCGTATCACATCGCACCGTATCACATCGCACCGTTTCACGTCGCACCATATCACATCGCACCATATCATGTCGCACCGTATCAGGTCGCACCGTATCACATCGCAAAGTATCACCTTGCAACATATCACGTTGCATCATATCACGTCGTATCGTATCACATCGCAACGTATCACCTCACACTGCATCACAACGCACTGCGTCACATCGCACCATATCACCTCGCACCGTATCACATCGCAAAGTATCACATCGCACCGTTTCACATCGCACCGTATCACATCGCACCGTATCACATCGCACCGTTTCACGTCGCACCATATCACATCGCACCATATCATGTCGCACCGTATCAGGTCGCACCGTATCACATCGCAAAGTATCACCTTGCAACATATCACGTTGCATCATATCACGTCGTATCGTATCACATCGCAACGTATCACCTCACACTGCATCACAACGCACTGCGTCACATCGCACCATATCACCTCGCACCGTATCACATCGCAAAGTATCACATCACACCGTAACTCATTGCACCGTATCACATCGCATCGTATCACATCGCATCGTATCACATCGCACCGTAACACATCGCACCATATCACATCGCACAGTATCACATCGCACTGTATCACATCGCACCTTATCACATCGCACCTTATCACATCGCACCGTATCACATCGCATCGTATCACATCGTAACACGTCGCACCATAACATGTCGCACCGTATCACATCACACCGTGTCACATTGCACCGTATCATGTCGCACCGTATCACGTCGCACCGTATCACGTCACACCGTTTCACATCGCACCATATCACATCGCACAGTATCACATTACACTGCATCACAACGCACTGGGTCACATCGCACCATATCACCTTGCACCGTATCACATCGCACAGTATCACATCACACCGTAACTCATTGCACCGTATCACATCACATCGTATCACATCGCACCGTAACACATCGCACCGTATCACATCGCACCATATCACATTGCATCGTATCACATCGCACTGTATCACATCGCACCATAACACATCGAACCGTAACACATCGCACCGTGTCACATCGCATCGTATCACATCGTACCATATCATGTCGCACCGTAACACGTCGCATCGTATCACATCGCACCGTATCACATCGCACCATATCACGGCGCATCGTATCAAGTCACACCGTATCACGTCGCATCGTATCACATCGCACAGTATGACATTGCAACGTATCACATCGCATCGTATCACGTCGCATCGTATCACATCGCAACGTATCACATCGCACTGCGTCACATCGCACTGCGTCACATCGCACCATATCACATCGCACCATATCACATTGCACCGTATCATATCGCACCGTGTCACATCGCACCTTATCACATCGTACCGTGTCACATCGCACCGTATCACGTCGCACAGTATCACATCGCACTTTATCACATCGCACCATGTCACATCGCACCGTATCACATTGCACCGTAATACATGGCACCATATCACATCGCACCATAACACCGGCACCATATCACATCGCACCGTATCATGTCACACCATATCACATCGCACCATATCACATCGCACCATATCGCATCGTATCACATCGCACCGTAACACACGGCACCATATCACATCGCACCGTATCACATCGCAACGTATCACATCGCACCGTATCACATTGCACCGTATCACTTCGCACCATATCACGTCGCACCGTTTCACATTGCATCATATCATGTCACACCGTATCACATCGCAACGTTTCACATCGCACCATATCGCATCGCACCGTATCACATCGCACAGTATCACATCGCACCGTATCACGTCGCACCGTATCACATCGCAAAGTATCACATTGCAACGTATCACGTTGCATCATATCACGTCGCATCGTATCACATCGCAAAGTATCACATCACACTGCATCACAACGCACTGCGTCACATCGCACCATATCACCTCGCACCGTATCACATCGCACAGTATCACATCGCACCGTAACTCATTGCACCGTATCACATCGCATCGTATCACATCGCACCGTAACACATCGCACCATATCACATTGCACCGTATCACATCGCACCATATCACGTCGCACCGTTTCACATCGCATCGTATCATGTCACACCGTATCACATCGCACCGTTTCACATCGCACCGTATCACATCCCACCGTTTCACGTCGCACCATACCACATCGCACTGTATCACATCGCACCGTATCACGTCGCACCAATTCACATCGCATCTTATCATGTCACACCGTATCACATCGCACCGTATCACATCGCACCGTATCACATCGCACAGTATCACATTGCAACGTATCACGTTGCATCATATAATGTCGCATCGTATCACATCGCAACTTATCACATCACACTGCATCACAACGCACTGCGTCACATCGCACCATATCACCTCACACCATATCACATCGCACAGTATCACATCACATCGTATCACATCGCACCGTAACACATCGCACCATATCACATCACACCGTATCACATTGCATCGTATCACATCGCACTGTATCACATCGCACCGTAACACATCGAACCGTATCACATCGCACCGTATCACATCGCACCGCATCACATCGCATCGTATCACATCGTACCGTATCTTGTCGCACTGTAACACGTCGCATCGTATCACATCGCACCGTATCACATTGCACCATATCACGTCGCATCGTATCAAGTCACACCATATCACATCGCACCGTATCACAACGCACCGTATCACATCGCACTGCGTCACATCACACCATATCACATCACACCGTTCACATCGCACCGTATCACATTGCAGCGTAACACATCACTCCATATCACATCATACCGTATCACATCGCACCATATCACGTCGCACTGTATCACATTGCATCGTATCACATCGCACCGTATCACGTCGCACCGTAACATGTCGCACCATAAAACATCGCACTGTATCACATCGCACTGTATCATGTCGTATCACATCGCATCGTATCACGTCGCATCGTATCACCTCGCACAGTATCACGTCATACCGTATCACGTCGCACCGTGTCACATCGCACCGTATCACAATGCACCGTAACACGTCGCACCATAAAACGTCACACCGTATCACGTCGCACTGTATCACGTCGCACCGTAACACATCGCACCGTATCACATCGCATTGTATCACATCGCATCGTATCACACTATACCGTCACACGTCGCACTGTATCACATCGCACCATATCACATCACACCGTATCACAGCGCACCATATCACATTGCACCATAACAAATCGCACCGTATCACGTCACACCGTCTCACATCGAACCGTATCACGTCGCATCATAACAAGTCGCACCATAACACGTCGCACCCTATCACGTCGCACCATTTCATGTCGCACAATAACACATCGCACCCTATCATAACGGACCATATCACATCGCACCATATCACATCGCACCGTATCACATCGCACCTTATCACATTGCACAGTATCACATCGTATCATATCACATCGCATCGTATCACGTTGCATCGTATCATATTGCATGGTATCACATCGCACAATATCACATCGCACCGTATCACATCGCAATGTATCACATCGCACCGTATCACATCGCACCGTATCACATCGCACCTTATCACATTGCATCGTATCACATCGCACCATATCACATCGCACCGTTTCACATCGCACCATATCACATCGCACAGTATCACATTGCAACGTATCACGTTGCATCTTATCACGTCGCATCTTATCACATCGCAACGTATCACATCACACTGCATCACAACGCACTGGGTCACTTCGCACCATATCACCTCGCACCGTATCACATCGCACAGTATCACATCACACCGTAACTCATTGCACCGTATCACATCACATCGTATCACATCGCACCATATCACATTGCATCGTATCACATCGCACTGTATCACATCGCACCATAACACATCGAACCGTAACACATCGCACCATGTCACATCACATCGTATCACATCATACCATATCATGTCACACCGTAACACGTCGCATCGTATCACATCGCACCATATCACGTCGCATCGTATCAAGTCACACCGTATCACGTCACATCGTATCACATCGCACAGTATGACAATGCAACGTATCACATCGCATCGTATCACGTCGCATCGTATCACATCGCAACGTATCACATCGCACTGCGTCACATCGCACTGCGTCACATCGCACCATATCACATCGCACCATATCACATCACACCGTATCATATCGCACCGTGTCACATCGCACCTTATCACATCATACCGTGTCACATCGTACCGTATCACGTCGCACAGTATCACATCGCACCTTATCACATCGCACCGTGTCACATCGCACCGTATCACATTGCACCGTAATACATGGCACCATATCACATCGCACCGTAACACACGGCACCATATCACATCGCACCGTATCATGTCACACCATATCACATCGCACCATATCACATCGCACCATATCGCATCGTATCACATCGCACCGTAACACACGGCACCATATCACATCGCACCATATCACATCGCACCGTATCACATCGCACCGTATCACATCGCACCGTATCACTTCGCACCATATCACGTCGCACCGTTTCACATCGCATCATATCATGTCACACCGTATCACATCGCAACGTTTCACATCGCACCATATCGCATCGCACCGTATCACATCGCACCGTTTCACATCGCACCGTATCACATCGCACCGTATCACGTCGCACCGTATCACATCGCAAAGTATCACATCACACTGCATCACAACGCACTGCGTCACATCGCACCATATCACCTCGCACCGTATCACATCGCACAGTATCACATCACACCGTAACACATCGCACCGTATCACATCGCACCATATCACGTAGCACCGTTTCACATCGCATCGTATCATGTCACACCGTATCACATCGCACCGTTTCGCATCGCACCGTATCACATCGCACCGTATCACATCGCACCGTATCACATCGCACCGTAACACATCGCACCGTATCACATTGCACCGTATCACATCGCACCATATCACGTAGCACCGTTTCACATCGCATCGTATCACATCGCACCGTAACACATCGCACCGTATCACATTGCACCGTATCACATCGCACCGTAACTCATTGCACCGTATCACATCGCATCGTATCACATCGCACCGTAACACATCGCACCGTATCACATTGCACCGTATCACATCGCACCATATCACGTAGCACCGTTTCACATCGCATCGTATCATGTCACACCGTATCACATCGCACCGTTTCGCATCGCACCGTTTCACATCGCACCGTATCACATCGCACTGTATCACATCCCACCGTTTCATGTCGCACCATATCACATCGCACTGTATCACATCGCACGGTATCACATCGCACCATATCACATGGCACCGTATCGCATCGTATCACATCGCACCATAACACACGGCACCATATCACATCGCATCGTATCACATCGCACCGTATCACATCGCACCGTATCACTTCGCACCATATCACGTCGCACCGTTTCACATCGCATCGTATCATGTCACACCGTATCACATCGCAACGTTTCACATCGCACCATATCGCATCGCACCGTATCACATCACACCGTAGCACATCGCACCGTATCACATCGCACTGTTTCACGTCGCAGCGTATCACATCGCACCGTATCACATCGCACCGTATCACGTCGCACCATATCTCATCGCAAAGTATCACATTGCAACGTATCACGTTGCATCATATCACGTCGCATCGTATCTCATCGCAAAGTATCACATCACACCGTAACTCACTGCACCGTATCACATCGCATCGTATCACATCGCACCATAACACATCGCACCATATCACGTCGCACCGTTTCACATCGCATCGTATCATGTCACACCGTAGCACATCGCACCGTTTCACATCGCACCGTATCACATCGCACCGTATCACATCGCACCGTATCACATCGCATCGTATCACATCGTACCTTATCATGTCGCACCGTAACACGTCGCATCGTATCACATCGCACCGTATCACATCGCACCGTATCACATCGCACCATATCACGTCGCACCATTTCACATCGTATCGTATCATGTCACACCGTATCACATCGCACCGTTTCACATCGCACCGTATCACATCGCACCGTATCACATCCCACCGTTTCACGTCGCACCATATCACATCGCACTGTATCACATCGCACCATATCACGTCACACCATTTCACATCGCATCGTATCATGTCACACCGTATCACATCGCACCGTATCACATCGCACCGTATCACATCACACAGTATCACATTGCAACGTATCACGTTGCATCATATAATGTCGCATCGTATCACATCGCAACGTATCACTTCACACTGCATCACAACGCACTACGTCACATCGCACCATATCACCTCACACCATATCACATCGCACAGTATCACATCACATCGTATCACATCGCACCGTAACACATCGCACCATATCACATCACACCGTATCACATTGCATCGTATCATGTCACACCTATCACATCGCACCGTTTCACATCGCACTGTATCACAACGCATCGTATCACATCGTACCATATCATGTCACACCGTAACAGGTCGCATCGTATCACATCGCACCGTATCACATCGCACAGTATCACATCGCACCTTATCACATCGCACTGTATCACATCGCACCATATCACATCGCACTGTATCACATCGCACTGTATCACATCGCACCGTATCACGTCGCACCGTTTCACATTGCATTGTATCATGTCACACCTATCACATTGCACCGTTTCACATCGCACTGTATCACATCGCACCGTATCACATCGCACCGTATCACATTGCATCGTATCACATCGCACTGTATCACATCGCACCGTAGCACATCGAACCGTATCACATCGCACCGTATCACATCGCACCGCATCACATCGCATCGTATCACATCGCACCGTATCATGGCGCACCGTAACACTTCACATCGTATCACATCGCACCATATCACGTCACACCATTTCACATCGCATCGTATCATGTCACACCGTATCACATCGCACCGTATCACATCGCACCGTATCACATCGCATCGTATCACATCGTACCGTATCATGTCGCACCGTAACACGTCGCATCGTATCACATCGCACCGTATCACATCGCACCATATCACGTCGCATCGTATCAAGTCACACCGTATCACATCGCACAGTATCACATCGCACCGTATCACATCGCTCAGTATCACATTGCAACGTATCATGTTGCATCGTATCATGTCGCATCATATCACATCGCAACGTATCACATCAAACTGCATCACATCGCACTGCGTTACATCGCACCATATCACAACACACCGTATCACATCGCACCGTATCACATTGCATCATATCACATCGCACTATATCACATCGCACCATAACACATCGAACCGTATCACATCGCCCCGTATCACATCACATCATATCACATCATACCATATCATGTCACACCGTAACAGGTCGCATCGTATCACATCGCACCGTGTCACATCGCACCATATCACATCGCACCTTATCACATCGCACTGTATCACATCGCACCGTATCACGTCGCACCGTTTCACATTGCATCGTATCATGTCACACCTATCACATCGCACCGTTTCACATCGCACTGTATCACATCGCACCGTATCACATCGCACCGTATCACATTGCATCATATCACATCGCACTGTATCACATCGCACCGTAGCACATCGAACCGTATCACATCGCACCGTGTCACATCACACCGTATCACATTGCACCGTAATACATGGCACCATATCACATCGCACCGTAACACACGGCACCATATCACATCGCAACGTATCATGTCACACCATATCACATCGCACCATATCACATGGCACCGTATCGCATCGTATCACATCGCACCATAACACACGGCACCATATCACATCGCACCATATCACATCGCACCGTATCACATCGCACCATATCACATTGCATCGTATCACATCAAACTGTATCACATCGCACCGTATCACATCGCACCATATCACATCGCACCATATCACATCGCACAGTATCACATCGCATCATATCACGTCGCATCATATCACGTTGCATCGTATCACATCGCATCCTTCCACATCGCACCGTATCACATCGCACCTTATCATATCGCACCGTATCACATCGCACAATAACACATCGCACCGTATCACATCACAACGTATCACATCACACTGCATCACAATGCACTGCGTCACATCGCACCATATCACCTCGCACCGTATCACATCGCAAAGTATCACATCACACCGTAACTCATTGCACCGTATCACATCGCATCATATCACATCGCACCGAATCACATCGCACCGTATCACATGGCACCATATCACATTGCACCGTATCACATCGCACCTTATCACATCGCACTGTATCACATCGCACCATAACACATCGAACCGTACACATCGCACCGTATCACATCGCATCGTATCACATCGTACCATATCATGTCGCACCGTAACACGTCGCATCGTATCACATGGCACCGTATCACATCGCACCATTTCACGTCGCATCGTATCAAGACACACCGTATCACGTCACATCGTATCACATCACACCGTATCACAACGCACCGTATCACATCGCACAGTATGACATTGCAATGTATCACGTCGCATCGTATCACGTCGCATCGTAACACATCGCAAAGTATCACATCGGACCGTATCACATCGCACTGCGTCACATTGCACCATATCACATCGCACCATATCACATCGCACCATATCATATCGCACAATATCACTTCACACCTTATCACATCGCACCGTGTCACATCACACCGTATCACATTGCACCGTAACACATGGCACCATATCACATTGCACCGTAACACACGGCACCATATCACATCGCACCGTATCATGTCACACCGTATCACATCGCACCATATCACATCGCACCGTATCGCATCCTATCAATCGCACCGTAACACACGGCACCCTATCACATCGCACCGTATCACATCGCACCGTATCACATCGCACCGTATCACATTGCACCGTATCACTTCGCACCATATCACATCGCACCGTTTCACATCGCAAAGTATCACCTTGCAACATATCACGTTGCATCATATCACGTCGCACCGTTTCACGTCGCATCGTATCATGTCACACCGTATCACATCGCACCGTATCACATCGCACCGTATCACATCGCACCGTATCACATCGCACCGTTTCACGTCGCACCATATCACATCGCACCATATCATGTCGCACCGTATCAGGTCGCACCGTATCACATCGCAAAGTATCACCTTGCAACATATCACGTTGCATCATATCACGTCGTATCGTATCACATCGCAACGTATCACCTCACACTGCATCACAACGCACTGCGTCACATCGCACCATATCACCTCGCACCGTATCACATCGCAAAGTATCACATCACACCGTAACTCATTGCACCTTATCACATCGCATCGTATCACATCGCATCGTATCACATCGCACCGTAACACATCGCACCATATCACATCGCACCGTATCACATCGCACCGTATCACATCGCACCTTATCACATCGCACCTTATCACATCGCACCGTATCACATCGCATCGTATCACATCGTAACACGTCGCACCATAACATGTCGCACCGTATCACATCACACCGTGTCACATTGCACCGTATCATGTCGCACCGTGTCACGTCGCACCGTATCACGTCACACCGTTTCACATCGCACCATATCACATCGCACAGTATCACATTACACTGCATCACAACGCACTGGGTCACATCGCACCATATCACCTTGCACCGTATCACATCGCACAGTATCACATCACACCGTAACTCATTGCACCGTATCACATCACATCGTATCACATCGCACCGTAACACATCGCACCGTATCACATCGCACCATATCACATTGCATCGTATCACATCGCACTGTATCACATCGCACCATAACACATCGAACCGTAACACATCGCACCGTGTCACATCGCATCGTATCACATCGTACCATATCATGTCGCACCGTAACACGTCGCATCGTATCACATCGCACCGTATCACATCGCACCATATCACGGCGCATCGTATCAAGTCACACCGTATCACGTCGCATCGTATCACATCGCACAGTATGACATTGCAACGTATCACATCGCATCGTATCACGTCGCATCGTATCACATCGCAACGTATCACATCGCACTGCGTCACATCGCACTGCGTCACATCGCACCATATCACATCGCACCATATCACATCGCACCGTATCATATCGCACCGTGTCACATCGCACCTTATCACATCGTACCGTGTCACATCGCACCGTATCACGTCGCACAGTATCACATCGCACTTTATCACATCGCACCATGTCACATCGCACCGTATCACATTGCACCGTAATACATGGCACCATATCACATCGCACCGTATCATGTCACACCATATCACATCGCACCATATCACATCGCACCGTATCGCATCGTATCACATCGCACCGTAACACACGGCACCATATCACATCGCACCGTATCACATCGCAACGTATCACATCGCACCGTATCACATTGCACCGTATCACTTCGCACCATATCACGTCGCACCGTTTCACATTGCATCATATCATGTCACACCGTATCACATCGCAACGTTTCACATCGCACCATATCGCATCGCACCGTATCACATCGCACAGTATCACATCGCACCGTATCACGTCGCACCGTATCACATCGCAAAGTATCACATTGCAACGTATCACGTTGCATCATATCACGTCGCATCGTATCACATCGCAAAGTATCACATCACACTGCATCACAACGCACTGTGTCACATCGCACCATATCACCTCGCACCGTATCACATCGCACAGTATCACATCGCACCGTAACTCATTGCACCGTATCACATCGCATCGTATCACATCGCACCGTAACACATCGCACCATATCACATTGCACCGTATCACATCGCACCATATCACGTCGCACCGTTTCACATCGCATCGTATCATGTCACACCGTATCACATGGCACCGTAACTCATTGCACCGTATCACATCGCATCGTATCACATCGCACCGTAACACATCGCACCATATCACATTGCACCGTATCACATCGCACCATATCACGTCGCACCGTATCACATCGCACCGTTTCACATCGCACCGTATCACATCACACCGTATCACATCCCACCGTTTCACGTCGCACCATACCACATCGCACTGTATCACATCGCACCGTATCACGTCGCACCAATTCACATCGCATCTTATCATGTCACACCGTATCACATCGCACCGTATCACATCGCACCGTATCACATCGCACAGTATCACATTGCAACGTATCACGTTGCATCATATAATGTCGCATCGTATCACATCGCAACTTATCACATCACACTGCATCACAACGCACTGCGTCACATCGCACCATATCAGCTCACACCATATCACATCGCACAGTATCACATCACATCGTATCACATCGCACCGTAACACATCGCACCATATCACATCACACCGTATCACATTGCATCGTATCACATCGCACTGTATCACATCGCACCGTAACACATCGAACCGTATCACATCGCACCGTATCACATCGCACCGCATCACATCGCATCGTATCACATCGTACCGTATCTTGTCGCACTGTAACACGTCGCATCGTATCACATCGCACCGTATCACATTGCACCATATCACGTCGCATCGTATCAAGTCACACCATATCACATCGCACCGTATCACAACGCACCGTATCACATCGCACTGCGTCACATCACACCATATCACATCACACCGTTCACATCGCACCGTATCACATTGCAGCGTAACACATCACTCCATATCACATCATACCGTATCACATCGCACCATATCACGTCGCACTGTATCACATTGCATCGTATCACGTCGCACCGTATCACGTCGCACCGTAACATGTCGCACCATAAAACGTCGCACTGTATCACATCGCACTGTATCATGTCGTATCACATCGCATCGTATCACGTCGCATCGTATCACCTCGCACAGTATCACGTCATACCGTATCACGTCGCACCGTGTCACATCGCACCGTATCACAATGCACCGTAACACGTCGCACCATAAAACGTCACACCGTATCACGTCGCACTGTATCACGTCGCACCGTAACACATCGCACCGTATCACATCGCATTGTATCACATCGCATCGTATCACACTATACCGTCACACGTCGCACTGTATCACATCGCACCGTATCACATCACACCGTATCACAGCGCACCATATCACATTGCACCATAACAAATCGCACCGTATCACGTCACACCGTCTCACATCGAACCGTATCACGTCGCATCATAACAAGTCGCACCATAACACGTCGCACCCTATCACGTCGCACCATTTCATGTCGCACAATAACACATCGCACCCTATCATAACGGACCATATCACATCGCACCATATCACATCGCACCGTATCACATCGCACCTTATCACATTGCACAGTATCACATCGTATCATATCACGTCGCATCGTATCACGTTGCATCGTATCATATTGCATGGTATCACATCGCACAATATCACATCGCACCGTATCACATCGCAACGTATCACATCGCAACGTATCACATCGCACCGTATCACATCGCACCTTATCACATTGCATCGTATCACATCGCACCATATCACATCGCACTGTTTCACATCGCACCATATCACATCGCACAGTATCACATTGCAACGTATCACGTTGCATCTTATCACGTCGCATCTTATCACATCGCAACGTATCACATCACACTGCATCACAACGCACTGGGTCACTTCGCACCATATCACCTCGCACCGTATCACATCGCACAGTATCACATCACACCGTAACTCATTGCACCGTATCACATCACATCGTATCACATCGCACCATATCACATTGCATCGTATCACATCGCACTGTATCACATCGCACCATAACACATCGAACCGTAACACATCGCACCATGTCACATCACATCGTATCACATCATACCATATCATGTCACACCGTAACACGTCGCATCGTATCACATCGCACCGTATCACATCGCACCATATCACGTCGCATCGTATCAAGTCACACCGTATCACGTCACATCGTATCACATCGCACAGTATGACAATGCAACGTATCACATCGCATCGTATCACGTCGCACCGTTTCACATCGCATCATATCATGTCACACCGTATCACATCGCAACGTTTCACATCGCACCATATCGCATCGCACCGTATCACATCGCACCGTTTCACATCACACCGTATCACATCGCACCGTATCACATCGCACCGTATCACGTCGCATCGTATCACATCGCACCGTATCACATCGCACCATATCACGTCGCATCGTATCAAGTCACACCGTATCAAGTCACATCGTATCACATCGCACAGTATGACAATGCAACGTATCACATCGCATCGTATCACGTCGCATCGTATCACATCGCAACGTATCACATCGCACTGCGTCACATCGCACTGCGTCACATCGCACCATATCACATCGCACCATATCACATCGCACCGTATCATATCGCACCGTGTCACATCGCACCTTATCACATCATACCGTGTCACATCGTACCGTATCACGTCGCACAGTATCACATCGCACCTTATCACATCGCACCGTGTCACATCGCACCGTATCACATTGCACCGTAATACATGGCACCATATCACATCGCACCGTAACACACGGCACCATATCACATCGCACCGTATCATGTCACACCATATCACATCGCACCATATCACATCGCACCATATCGCATCGTATCACATCGCACCGTAACACACGGCACCATATCACATCGCACCGTATCACATCGCACCGTATCACATCGCACCATATCTCATCGCACCGTATCACTTCGCACCATATCACGTCGCACCGTTTCACATCGCATCATATCATGTCACACCGTATCACATCGCAACGTTTCACATCGCACCATATCGCATCGCACCGTATCACATCGCACCGTTTCACATCACACCGTATCACATCGCACCGTATCACATCGCACCGTATCACGTCGCACCGTATCACATCGCAAAGTATCACATCACACTGCATCACAACGCACTGCGTCACATCGCACCATATCACCTCGCACCGTATCACATCGCACAGTATCACATCACACCGTAACTCATTGCACCGTATCACATCGCATCGTATCACATCGCACCGTAACACATCGCACCGTATCACATTGCACCGTATCACATCGCACCATATCACGTAGCACCGTTTCACATCGCATCGTATCATGTCGCACCGTATCACATCGCACCGTTTCACATCGCACCGTATCACATCGCACTGTATCACATCGCACCGTATCACATCCCACCGTTTCATGTCGCACCATATCACATCGCACTGTATCACATCGCACGGTATCACATCGCACCATATCACATGGCACCGTATCGCATCGTATCACATCGCACCATAACACACGGCACCATATCACATCGCATCGTATCACATCGCACCGTATCACATCGCACCGTATCACTTCGCACCATATCACGTCGCACCGTTTCACATCGCATCGTATCATGTCACACCGTATCACATCGCAACGTTTCACATCGCACCATATCGCATCGCACCGTATCACATCGCACTGTTTCACGTCGCAGCGTATCACATCGCACCGTATCACATCGCACCGTATCACGTCGCACCATATCACATCGCAAAGTATCACATTGCAACGTATCACGTTGCATCATATCACGTCGCATCGTATCTCATCGCAAAGTATCACATCACACCGTAACTCACTGCACCGTATCACATCGCATCGTATCACATCGCACCATAACACATCGCACCATATCACATCGCACCGTATCACATCGCACCATATCACGTCGCACCGTTTCACATCGCATCGTATCATGTCACACCGTAGCACATCGCACCGTTTCACATCGCACCGTATCACATCGCACCGTATCACATCGCACCGTATCACATCGCATCGTATCACATAGTACCGTATCATGTCGCACCGTAACACGTCGCATCGTATCACATCGCACCGTATCACATCGCACCGTATCACATCGCACCATATCACGTCGCACCATTTCACATCGTATCGTATCATGTCACACCGTATCACATCGCACCGTTTCACATCGCACCGTATCACATCGCATCGTATCACATCCCACCGTTTCACGTCGCACCATATCACATCGCACTGTATCACATCGCACCATATCACGTCACACCATTTCACATCGCATCGTATCATGTCACACCGTATCACATCGCACCGTATCACATCGCACCGTATCACATCACACAGTATCACATTGCAACGTATCACGTTGCATCATATAATGTCGCATCGTATCACATCGCAACGTATCACTTCACACTGCATCACAACGCACTACGTCACATCGCACCATATCACCTCACACCATATCACATCGCACAGTATCACATCACATCGTATCACATCGCACCGTAACACATCGCACCATATCACATCACACCGTATCACATTGCATCGTATCATGTCACACCTATCACATCGCACCGTTTCACATCGCACTGTATCACAACGCATCGTATCACATCGTACCATATCATGTCACACCGTAACAGGTCGCATCGTATCACATCGCACCGTATCACATCGCACAGTATCACATCGCACCTTATCACATCGCACTGTATCACATCGCACCATATCACATCGCACTGTATCACATCGCACTGTATCACATCGCACCGTATCACGTCGCACCGTTTCACATTGCATTGTATCATGTCACACCTATCACATTGCACCGTTTCACATCGCACTGTATCACATCGCACCGTATCACATCGCACCGTATCACATTGCATCGTATCACATCGCACTGTATCACATCGCACCGTAGCACATCGAACCGTATCACATCGCACCGTATCACATCGCACCGCATCACATCGCATCGTATCACATCGCACCGTATCATGGCGCACCGTAACACTTCACATCGTATCACATCGCACCATATCACGTCGCACCGTATCACATCGCAAAGTATCACATCACACTGCATCACAACGCACTGCGTCACATCGCACCATATCACCTCGCACCGTATCACATCGCACAGTATCACATCGCACCATATCACGTCGCACCATTTCACATCGCACCGTATCACGTCGCACCGTATCACATCGCAAAGTATCACATCACACTGCATCACAACGCACTGCGTCACATCGCACCATATCACCTCGCACCGTATCACATCGCACAGTATCACATCACACCGTAACTCATTGCACCGTATCACATTGCATCGTATCACATCGCACCGTAACACATCGCACCGTATCACATTGCACCGTATCACATCGCACCATATCACGTAGCACCGTTTCACATCGCATCGTATCATGTCACACCGTATCACATCGCACCGTTTCACATCGCACCGTATCACATCGCACTGTATCACATCCCACCGTTTCATGTCGCACCATATCACATCGCACTGTATCACATCGCACGGAATCACATCGCACCATATCACATGGCACCGTATCGCATCGTATCACATCGCACCATAACACACGGCACCATATCACATCGCATCGTATCACATCGCACCGTATCACATCGCACCGTATCACTTCGCACCATATCACGTCGCACCGTTTCACATCGCATCGTATCATGTCACACCGTATCACATCGCAACGTTTCACA